>NW_027446835.1:0-43468 GCF_038048845.1 Mixophyes fleayi | reverse complement strand
CAGAATAATCGAATGATGAATTGAATCATAATTGAATCATGAATCATGAATCATGAATTGAATCATGATTCATGAATTCATGAATCATGAATATGAATCATGAAATCATAATTGAAATCATGAATCATGAATGAATCAGAATGCATGAATCATGAATCATGAATCATGAATCATGATTGAATCATGATATCATGAATCATGAATCATGATCATGATAATTGAATCAAGTGAATCATGAATTGAATCATGAATATGTGAATCATAAATTGAATCATGAATAATGAATCATGAATTGAATCATAAATCAAATCATGATTCATGAATCATGAATCGAATCGTAAATCATGAATTGAATCATAAATCATGAATCATGAAATGATTAATGAATTGAATCATTGATCATGAATTAAATCATGAATCATGAATTAAATCATGAATCATGAATTAAATCATGAATTGAATCATGAATCATGAATCCTGAATCAGGTATGATGAATTGAATCATGAATCATGAATCATGAATCATGAATGGAATAATGAATCATGAATCATAATTTGAATCATGAATCATGAATTGAATCATGAATCATGAATCATGAATTGAATCATGACTAATGAATTGAATCATAATTCATGAATTGAATAATGAATCATGAGTCATGATTTAAATCATGAATCATGAATTGAATCATATATTGAATCATAAATCATGAATTGAACCATGAATCATGAATTGAATCATGAATTGAATCATGAATCATGAATTGAATCATTAATCATGAATTGGATCATGAATCATGAATTGAATCATGAATTAAATCATGAATCATGAATCATGAATCATGACTCATGAAGCGAATAGTGAATCATGAATCATGAATTAAATCATGAATCATTTATTGAATCATGATTCATGAATTAAATCATGAATTGAATTATGAATCATAAATTGAATCATGAATTATGAATCAAATCATGATTCATGAATCATGAATCGATTCATAAATCATGAATTGAATCATAAATCATGAATCATTAAATGAATCATGAATTAAATCATGAATCATGAATTGAATCATGAATCATGAATTGAATCATGAATCATGAATTGAATCATGAGTCTTGAATTGAATCATGAATCATGAATTGAATCATGAATCATGAATTGAATCATAAATCATGAATTGAATCATGAATCATGAATCATGAATCATGAAATTGAATCATAAATCATGAATTGAATCATGAATCATGAATCATGAATTGAATCATGAATCATGAAATGAATCATGAATCATGAATTGTATCATGATTCATGAATCATGAATTGAATCATGAATTGAATCATGAATCATGAAATGAATCATGAATCATGAATTGTATCATGATTCATGAATTGAATCATGATTCATGAATCATGAATCGAATCATGAATCATTAATTGAATCATGAATCATGAATCATTAATTGAATCATGAATCATGAATCATGAATCGAATCATGAATCATGAATTGAATCATGTATCATGAATCAAATCATGAATCATGAATCATTAATTGAATCATGAATCATGAATTATGAATCATTAATTGAATCATGAATCATGAATCATGAATCGAATCATGATTCATGAATCATGAATCATGAATTGAATCATGTATCATCAATCATGAATTGAATCATAATCATGAATTATGAATTGAATCATGAATCATGAATTAAATTATGAATCATGAATCATGAATCGAATCATGATTCATGAATCATGAATCGCATCGTAAATCATGAATTGAATCATAAATCATGAATCATTAAATGATTAATGAATTGAATCATTGATCATAAATTAAATCACGAATCATGAATTAAATCATGAATCATGAATTAAATCATGATTAATGAATCATGAATCATGAATCATGAGTCCTGAATTGAATCATGAATCATGAATCATGAATTGAATCATGAATCATGAATCATGAATTGATTCATGAATCATGAATTGAATCATGAATTGAATCATGATTAATGAATCATGAATTGAAACATGAAATGAATCATGAATCATGAATTGAATCATGAATCAAGAATTGAATCATGAATCATGAATCATGAAACAGCTATGATGAATTGAATCATGATTCATGAATCATGAATTGAAATAATGAATCATGAATTGAATCCTAATTCATGAATTCAATCATGAATCATGATTTTCAATCATGAAATGAATCATGAATCATGAATTGAATCATGAATCAAGAATTGAATCATGAATCATGAATCATGAAACAGCTATGATGAATTGAATCATGGTTCATGAATCATGAATTGAAATAATGAATCATGAATTGAATCCTAATTCATGAATTGAATCATGAATCATGATTTGAATCATGAATCATGAATTGAATCATATATTGAATCATGAATCATGAATTGAATCATCAATCATGAATTGAATCATAAATTGAATCATGAATCACGAATCATGAATTGAATCATGAATCATGAATTGAATCATGAATCATGAATTGAATCATGAATAGTGAATTGAATCATGAATTGAATCATGAATCTTGAATCATTAATTGAATCATGAATCATGAATCATGAAATGAATCGTGAATAATGAATCATATTATGATTCATGAATTGAATCATGAATTGAATCATGAATCATGAATCATGAATCGAATCATGAATCATGAATCGAATCATGATTAATGAATCATGATTTAAGAATTGAATCATGAATTTAATCATGAATTATGAATCGAATCATGATTCATGAATCATGAATCATGAATTGATTCATAAATCATGAATTGAATCATAAATCATGAATCATTAAATGAATCATGAATTAAATCATGAATCATGAATTAAATCATGAATCATGAATTGAATCATGAATCATGAATCATGAATTGAATCATGAATCATGAATTGAATCATGAATCATGAATCAAATCATGATTCATGAATCTTGAATTGAATCATGAATTGAATCATAAATCATGAATCATGAAATGAATCATGAATTGAATCATGAGTCATGAATTAAATCATGAATCATGAATCATAATTTAAATCATGAATCATGAATCACGAATTTAATCATGAATCATGAATCATGAATTGAATAATGAATCATGAAATGAATCATGAAATGAATGTTGAATTGAATCATGAATCATGAATTGAATCAAGAATCATGAATTATATCATGATTCATGAAATGAATCATGAATCATGAATTGAATCATGAATCATGAATCATGAATCATTAATCGAATCATGAATCATGAATCAAATCATGAATCATGAATCATTAATTGAATCATGAATCATGAATCATTAATTGAATCATGAATCATGAATCGAATCATGATTCATGAATCATGAATCATGAATTGAATCATGTATCATGAATCATGAATTGTATCATGAATCATGAATTGAATCATGAATTGAATCATGAATCATGAATTGAATCATGAATCATGAATCATGAATCATGAATTGAATCATAAATCATGAATTTAATCATGAATCATGAATCATGAATCATGAATTGAATCATGAATTGAATCATGAATCATGAAATGATCATGAATCATGAATTGTATCATGATTCATGAATCATGAATTGAATCATGAATTGAATCATGAATCATGAATTGAATCATGAGTCATGAATTAAATCATGAATCATGAATCATATTTTAAATCATGAATCATGAATCACAAATTTAATCATGAATCATGAATCATGAATTGAATAATGAATCATGAATCATGAATTGAATCATGAAATGAATGTTGAATTGAATCATGAATCATGAATTGAATCATGAATCATGAATCATGAATCATGAATTGATCATGAATCATGAATTGAATCATAAATGATGAATTGAATCATGAATCATGAATCATGAATTGAATCATAAATCATGAATTTAATCATGAATCATGAATCATGAATCATGAATTGAATCATGAATCATGAATTGAATCATGAATTGAATCATGAATCATGAAATTAATCATGAATCATGAATTGTATCATGATTCATGAATCATGAATTGAATCATGAATTGAATCATGAATTGAATCATGAATCATGAATTGAATCATGAATCATGAATCATGAATTGAATCATGAATCATGAATTGAATCATAAATCATGAATGAATCATGAGTCATGAATCATGAATCATGAATCATGAATTGAATCATAAATCATGAATTTAATCATGAATCATGAATCATGAATCATGAATTGAATCATGAATCATGAATTATATCATGATTCATGAAATGAATCATGAATCATGAATTGAATCATGAATCATGAATCATGAATCATTAATCGAATCATGAATCATGAATCAAATCATGAATCATGAATCATTAATTGAATCATGAATCATGAATCATTAATTGAATCATGAATCATGAATCATGAATTGAATCATGATTCATGAATCATGAATCATGAATTGAATCATGTATCATAAATCATGAATTGAATCATAAATCATGAATCATGAATTGAATCATGAATCATGAATTAAATCATGAATCATGAATCATGAATCGAATCATGATTCATGAATCATGAATCGAATCGTAAATCATGAATTGAATCATAAATCATGAATCATGAAATGATTAATGAATTGAATCATTGATCATGAATTAAATCATGAATCATGAATTAAATCATGAATCATGAATCATGAATCATGAATTGATTCATGAATCATGAATTGAATCATGAATCATGAATCCTGAATCAGGTATGATGAATTGAATCATGAATCATGAATCATGAATCATGAATGGAATAATGAATCATGAATCATAATTTGAATCATGAATCATGAATTGAATCATGAATCATGAATCATGAATTGAATCATGACTAATGAATTGAATCATAATTCATGAATTGAATAATGAATCATGAGTCATGATTTAAATCATGAATCATGAATTGAATCATATATTGAATCATAAATCATGAATTGAACCATGAATCATGAATTGAATCATGAATTGAATCATGAATCATGAATTGAATCATTAATCATGAATTGGATCATGAATCATGAATTGAATCATGAATTAAATCATGAATCATGAATCATGAATCATGACTCATGAATCGAATAGTGAATCATGAATCATGAATTAAATCATGAATCATTTATTGAATCATGATTCATGAATTAAATCATGAATTGAATTATGAATCATAAATTGAATCATGAATTATGAATCAAATCATGATTCATGAATCATGAATCGATTCATAAATCATGAATTGAATCATAAATCATGAATCATTAAATGAATCATGAATTAAATCATGAATCATGAATTGAATCATGAATCATGAATTGAATCATGAATCATGAATTGAATCATGAAGTTTTGAATTGAATCATGAATCATGAATTGAATCATGAATCATGAATTGAATCATAAATCATGAATTGAATCATGAATCATGAATCATGAATCATGAATTGAATCATAAATCATGAATTGAATCATGAATCATGAATCATGAATGAATCATGAATCATGAATTGAATCATGAATTGAATCATGAATCATGAAATGAATCATGAATCATGAATTGTATCATGATTCATGAATCATGAATTGAATCATGAATTGAATCATGAATCATGAAATGAATCATGAATCATGAATTGTATCATGATTCATGAATTGAATCATGAATCATGAATTGAATCATGATTCAGAATCATGATTCATGAATCATGAATCAAATCATGATCATGAATCATTAATTGAATCATGAATCATGAATCATTAATTGAATCATGAATCATGAATCATGAATCGAATCATGAATCATGAATCATGAATTGAATCATGTATCATGAATCAAATCATGAATCATGAATCATTAATTGAATCATGAATCATGAATCATGAATCATTAATTGAATCATGAATCATGAATCATGAATCGAATCATGATTCATGAATCATGAATCATGAATTGAATCATGTATCATCAATCATGAATTGAATCATAAATCATGAATCATGAATTGAATCATGAATCATGAATTAAATTATGAATCATGAATCATGAATCGAATCATGATTCATGAATCATGAATCGCATCGTAAATCATGAATTGAATCATAAATCATGAATCATTAAATGATTAATGAATTGAATCATTGATCATAAATTAAATCATGAATCATGAATTAAATCATGAATCATGAATTAAATCATGAATCATGAATCATGAATCATGAATCATGAGTCCTGAATTGAATCATGAATCATGAATCATGAATTGAATCATGAATCATGAATCATGAATTGATTCATGAATCATGAATTGAATCATGAATTGAATCATGATTAATGAATCATGAATTGAAACATGAAATGAATCATGAATCATGAATTGAATCATGAATCAAGAATTGAATCATGAATCATGAATCATGAAACAGCTATGATGAATTGAATCATGATTCATGAATCATGAATTGAAATAATGAATCATGAATTGAATCCTAATTCATGAATTCAATCATGAATCATGATTTGAATCATGAAATGAATCATGAATCATGAATTGAATCATGAATCAAGAATTGAATCATGAATCATGAATTATGAAACAGCTATGATGAATTGAATCATGGTTCATGAATCATGAATTGAAATAATGAATCATGAATTGAATCCTAATCATGAATTGAATCATGAATCATGATTTGATCATGAATCATGATTTGAATCATGAATCATGAATTGAATCATATATTGAATCATGAATCATGAATTGAATCATCAATCATGAATTGAATCATAAATTGAATCATGAATCACGAATCATGAATTGAATCATGAATCATGAATTGAATCATGAATCATGAATTGAATCATGAATCATGAATTGAATCATGAATAGTGAATTGAATCATGAATTGAATCATGAATCTTGAATCATTAATTGAATCATGAATCATGAGTCATAGAAATGAATCGTGAATAATGAATCATATTATGATTCATGAATTGAATCATGAATTGAATCATGAATCATGAATCGAATCATGAATCATGAATCGAATCATGATTAATGAATCATGATTTATTGAATCATGAATTTAATCATGAATTATGAATCGAATCATGATTCATGAATCATGAATCATGAATTGATTCATAAATCATGAATTGAATCATAAATCATGAATCATTAAATGAATCATGAATTAAATCATGAATCATGAATTAAATCATGAATCATGAATTGAATCATGAATCATGAATCATGAATTGAATCATGAATCATGAATTGAATCATGAATCATGAATCAAATCATGAATCATGAATCATGAATTGAATCATGAATTGAATCATAAATCATGAATCATGAAATGAATCATGAATTGAATCATGAGTCATGAATTAAATCATGAATCATGAATCATAATTTAAATCATGAATCATGAATCACGAATTTAATCATGAATCATGAATCATGAATTGAATAATGAATCATGAATTGAATCATGAAATGAATGTTGAATTGAATCATGAATCATGAATTGAATCAAGAATCATGAATCATGAATCATGAATCATGAATTGAATCATGAATCATGAATTGAATCATAAATCATGAATTGAATCATGAATCATGAATCATGAATCATGAATTGAATCATAAATCATGAATTTAATCATGAATCATGAATCATGAATTGAATCATGAATTGAATCATGAATCATGAAATGAATCATGAATCATGAATTGTATCATGATTCATGAATCATGAATTGAATCATGAATTGAATCATGAATCATGAATTGAATCATGAGTCATGAATTAAATCATGAATCATGAATCATATTTTAAATCATGAATCATGAATCACAAATTTAATCATGAATCATGAATCATGAATTGAATAATGAATCATGAATCATGAATTGAATCATGAAATGAATGTTGAATTGAATCATGAATCATGAATTGAATCATGAATCATGAATCATGAATCATGAATTGAATCATGAATCATGAATTGAATCATAAATGATGAATTGAATCATGAATCATGAATCATGAATCATGAATTGAATCATAAATCATGAATTTAATCATGAATCATGAATCATGAATCATGAATTGAATCATGAATCATGAATTGAATCATGAATTGAATCATGAATCATGAAATTAACCATGAATCATGAATTGTATCATGATTCATGAATCATGAATTGAATCATGAATTGAATCATGAATCATGAATTGAATCATGAATCATGAATCATAAATCATGAATTGAATCATGAATCATGAATCAAATCATGAATCATGAATCATTAATTGAATCATGAATCATGAATCATTAATTGAATCATGAATCATGAATCATGAATTGAATCATGATTCATGATTCATGAATCATGAATTGAATCATGTATCATAAATCATGAATTGAATCATAAATCATGAATCATGAATTGAATCATGAATCATGAATTAAATCATGAATCATGAATCATGAATCGAATCATGATTCATGAATCATGAATCGAATCGTAAATCATGAATTGAATCATAAATCATGAATCATGAAATGATTAATGAATTGAATCATTGATCATGAATTAAATCATGAATCATGAATTAAATCATGAATCATGAATTAAATCATTAATCATGAATCATGAGTCATGAATTGAATCATGAATCATGAATCATGAATTGAATCATGAATCATGAATTGAATCATGAATCATGAATTGAATCATGAATTGAATCATGATTAATGAATCATGAATTGAATCATGAAATGAATCATGAATCATGAATTGAATCATGAATCATGAATCATGAAACAGCTATGATGAATTGAATCATGATTCATGAATCATGAATCATGAAACAGCTATGATGAATTGAATCATGATTTATGAATCATGAATCGAATAATAAATCATGAATCATGAATTGAATCATGAATCATGAATCATGAATTGAAATAATGAATCATGAATTGAATCCTAATTCATGAATTGAATCATGAATCATGATTTGAATCATGAATCATGAATTGAATCATATATTGAATCATGAATCATGAATTGAATCATGAATCATGAATTGAATCATAAATTGAATCATGAATCACGAATCATGAATTGAATCATGAATCATGAATTGAATCATGAATCATGAATTGAATCATGAATAGTGAATTGAATCATGAATTGAATCATGAATCATGAATCATTAATTGAATCATGAATCATGAATTGAATCATGAATCATGAATCATAAATCATGAATTGAATCATGAATCATGAATCAAATCATGAATCATGAATCATTAATTGAATCATGAAGCATGAATCATTAATTGAATCATGAATCATGAATCGAATCATGATTCATGAATCATGAATCATGAATTGAATCATGTATCATGAGTCATGAATCAAATCATGAATCATGAATCATTAATTGAATTATGAATCATGAATCATGAATTGAATCATGAATCATGAATCATGAATTGAATCATGATTCATGAATCATGAATCATGAATTGAATCATGTATCATAAATCATGAATTGAATCATAAATCATGAATCATGAATTGAATCATGAATCATGAATTGAATCATGAATTGAATCATGAATCATGAAATTAATCATGAATCATGAATTGTATCATGATTCATGAATCATGAATTGAATCATGAATTGAATCATGAATCATGAATTGAATCATGAATCATGAATCATAAATCATGAATTGAATCATGAATCATGAATCAAATCATGAATCATGAATCATTAATTGAATCATGAATCATGAATCATTAATTGAATCATGAATCATGAATCATGAATTGAATCATGATTCATGAATCATGAATCATGAATTGAATCATGTATCATAAATCATGAATTGAATCATAAATCATGAATCATGAATTGAATCATGAATCATGAATTAAATCATGAATCATGAATCATGAATCGAATAATGATTCATGAATCATGAATCGAATCGTAAATCATGAATTGAATCATAAATCATGAATCATGAAATGATTAATGAATTGAATCATTGATCATGAATTAAATCATGAATCATGAATTAAATCATGAATCATGAATTAAATCATTAATCATGAATCATGAGTCATGAATTGAATCATGAATCATGAATCATGAATTGAATCATGAATCATGAATTGAATCATGAATCATGAATTGAATCATGAATTGAATCATGATTAATGAATCATGAATTGAATCATGAAATGAATCATGAATCATGAATTGAATCATGAATCATGAATCATGAAACAGCTATGATGAATTGAATCATGATTCATGAATCATGAATCATGAAACAGCTATGATGAATTGAATCATGATTCATGAATCATGAATCGAATAATAAATCATGAATCATGAATTGAATCATGAATCATGAATCATGAATTGAAATAATGAATCATGAATTGAATCCTAATTCATGAATTGAATCATGAATCATGATTTGAATCATGAATCATGAATTGAATCATATATTGAATCATGAATCATGAATTGAATCATGAATCATGAATTGAATCATAAATTGAATCATGAATCACGAATCATGAATTGAATCATGAATCATGAATTGAATCATGAATCATGAATTGAATCATGAATAGTGAATTGAATCATGAATTGAATCATGAATCATGAATCATTAATTGAATCATGAATCATGAATTGAATCATGAATCATGAATCATAAATCATGAATTGAATCATGAATCATGAATCAAATCATGAATCATGAATCATTAATTGAATCATGAAGCATGAATCATTAATTGAATCATGAATCATGAATCGAATCATGATTCATGAATCATGAATCATGAATTGAATCATGTATCATGAGTCATGAATCAAATCATGAATCATGAATCATTAATTGAATTATGAATCATGAATCATGAATTGAATCATGAATCATGAATCATGAATTGAATCATGATTCATGAATCATGAATCATGAATTGAATCATGTATCATAAATCATGAATTGAATCATAAATCATGAATCATGAATTGAATCATGAATCATGAATTAAATCATGAATCATGAATCATGAATCGAATCATGATTCATGAATCATGAATCGAATCGTAAATCATGAATTGAATCATAAATCATGAATCATGAAATGATTAATGAATTGAATCATTGATCATGAATTAAATCATGAATCATGAATTAAATCATGAATCATGAATTAAATCATTAATCATGAATCATGAGTCATGAATTGAATCATGAATCATGAATCATGAATTGAATCATGAATCATGAATCATGAATTGAATCATGAATCATGAATTGAATCATGAATTGAATCATGATTAATGAATCATGAATTGAATCATGAAATGAATCATGAATAATGAATTGAATCATGAATCATGAATCATGAAACAGCTATGATGAATTGAATCATGATTCATGAATCATGAATCATGAAACAGCTATGATGAATTGAATCATGATTCATGAATCATGAATCGAATAATAAATCATGAATCATGAATTGAATCATGAATCATGAATCATGAATTGAAATAATGAATCATGAATTGAATCCTAATTCATGAATTGAATCATGAATCATGATTTGAATCATGAATCATGAATTGAATCATATATTGAATCATGAATCATGAATTGAATCATCAATCATGAATTGAATCATAAATTGAATCATGAATCACGAATCATGAATTGAATCATGAATCATGAATTGAATCATGAATCATGAATTGAATCATGAATAGTGAATTGAATCATGAATTGAATCATGAATCATGAATCATTAATTGAATCATGAATCATGAATCATGAAATGAATCGTGAATAATGAATCATATTATGATTCATGAATTGAATAATGAATTGAATCATGAATCATGAATTGAATCATAATTCATGAATCATGAATCATGAATTGAATCATATATTGAATCACGAATCATGAATTGAATCATGAATCATGAATTGAATCATGAATTGAATCATGAATCACGAATCATGAATTGAATCATGAATCATAAATTGAATCATGAATCATGAATTGAATCATGAATCATGAATCATGAATTGAATCATGAATCATGAATTGAATCATAATTCATGAATTAAATCATAATTCATGAATTAAATCATGAATCATGAATCATGATTTGAATCATGAATCATGAATTGAATCATATATTGAATCATGAATCATGAATCATGAATTTAATCATGAATCATGAATTGAATCATAATTCATGAATTGAATCATGAATCATGAATCATGATTTGAATCATGAATCATGAATTGAATCATATATTGAATCATGAATCATGAATTGAATCATGAATTGAATCATGAAATGAATGTTGAATTGAATCATGAATCATGAATTGAATCATGAATCATGAATCATGAATCATGAATTGAATCATGAATCATGAATCGAATAATGAATCATGAATCAAGAATTGTATCATGAATCATGAATCATTAATTGAATCATAAATCATGAATTGAATCATGAATTGAATCATGAATCATGAATCGAATAATGAATCATAAATCATGAATTGAATCATGAATCATGAATTGAATCATGAATCATAAATTCAATCATGAATCAAGAATTAAATCATGAATCATGAATTATGATTTAAATCATGAAGCATGAATCATGAATTGAATCATGAATCATGAATCATGAATCATGAATCATGAATCAAATTTATATTCATGAACTGAATCATGAATTGAATCATGAATCGAATCATGAATCATGAATCGAATCATGATTTATGAATCATTAAACAGGAATCAGGAATCATAAATTGAATCATGAATCATGAATCATAAATCATGAATCATGAATCAAATCATGAATCGAATCATGAATCATGAATCATGAATCGAATCAAGATTCATGAATCATGAATCATAATCGAATCATGATTTATGAATTATGAATCAGGAATCGAATCATGATTCATGAATCATGAATCAAATCTTAAATCATGAATTGAATCATAAATCATGAATCATGAAATGAATCATGATTCATGAATCATGAATCAAATCACAAATCATGAATTGAATCATAAATCATGAATTAAATCATGAATCATGAATTAAATCATGAATCATGAATTAAATCATGAATCATGAATTAAATCATGAGTCATGAATCATGATTCATGAATTGAATCATGAATCATGAATCATGAATTGAATCATGAATCATGAATCATGATTTGAATCATGAATCATGATTTGAATCATGGATTGAATCATGAATCATGAATTGAATCATGAATCATGATTTGAATCATGAATCATGAATCATGATTTGAATCATGAATCATGAATTGAATCATGAATCATGAATTGAATCATGAATTGAATCATGAATTGAATCATGAATCATGAAATAATTCATGAATCATGAATTGAATCATGATTCATGAATTGAATCTTGATTCATGAATCATGAATCATGAACCAAATCATGAATCATGAATTGAATAATGAATCATGAATCATAAATCGAATCATGATTCAAGAATCATGAATTATGAATTGAATCATGTATCATAAATCATGAATCGAATCATGATTCATGAATCATGAATCGAATCATGATTCATGAATCATGAATCGAATCGTAAATCATGAATTAAATTATAAATCATGAATCATGAGTCATGAATTGAATCATAAATCATGAATCATGAATTGAATCATGAATCATAAATCATGAATTGAATCATGAATCATAAATTGAATCATGAATTGAATTATGAATCATGTATTGAATCATGAATAATGAATCATGAATCATGAAACAAGTATGATGAATTGAATCATGAATCATGAATCATGAATCGAATAATGAATCATGAATCATGAATTGAATCATGAATCATGAATCATGAATTGAATCATGAATCAAGAATTGAATCATAATTCATGAATTGAATCATGAATCATGATTCATGAATCATGAATCGAATCATGATTCATGAATCATGAATCGAATCGTAAATCATGAATTAAATTATAAATCATGAATCATGAAATGAATCATGAATTGAATCATGAATTATGAATTAAATCATGAATCATGAATCATGAGTCATGAATTGAATCATAAATCATGAATCATGAATTGAATCATGAATCATAAATCATGAATTGAATCATGAATCATAAATTGAATCATGAACTGAATTATGAATCAAGTATTGAATCATGAATCATGAATCATGAATCATGAAACAAGTATGATGAATTGAATCATGAATCATGAATCATGAATCGAATAATGAATCATGAATCATGAATTGAATCATGAATCATGAAACATGAATTGAATCATGAATCATGAATTGAATCATAATTCATGAATTGAATCATGAATCATGGTTTGAATCATGAATAATGAATTGAATCATATATTGAATCATGAATGATGAATCAAGAATTGAATCATAAATTGAATCATGAATCACGAATCATGAATTGAATCATGAATCATGAATTGAATCATGAATCATGAATTGAATCATGAATCATGAATTGAATCATGAATAGTGAATTGAATCATGAATTGAATCATGAATCATGAATCATTAATTAAATCATGAATCATGAATCATGAAATGAATCATGAATCATGAATCAAATCATGATTCATGAATTGAATCATGAATTGAATCATGAATCATGAATCGAATCATGAATCATGAATCATGATTTGAATCATGATTAATGAATCATGATTTAAGAATTGAATCATGATTCATGAATCATGAATCATGAATCGAATCATTATTCATGAATCATGAATCATGAATTGATTCTTAAATCATGAATTGAATCATGAATCATGAATTGAATCATGATACATGAATCAAATCATGAATCATGAATCATGAATTGAATCATGAATTGATTCATAAATCATGAATCATGAAATGAATCAAGAATTGAATCATGAGTCATAAATTAAATCATGAATCATGAATCATGAATTGAATCATGAATCATGAATTGAATCATGAATTGAATCATGAATTGAATCATGAATCATGAATTGAATCATGAATCATGAATTGAATCATGAATCATGAATCATGAATCAGGAATCATGAATTGAATCATGAATCATGAATCGAATAATGAATCATGAATCAAGAATTGAATTATGAATCATGAATTTAATCATGAATTGAATCATGAATTGAATCATGAATTGGGAATCATGAATCAGGAATCATGAATTGAATGATGAATCATGATTCTTGAATTGAATAATGAATCATGAATCATGAATTGAATCATGAATCATGAATTCAATCATGAATTAAATCATGAATCATGAATTGAATCATGAATCATGAATCAGGAATCATGAATTGAATAATGAATCATGAATCAAGAATTGAATCATGAATCATGAATTGAATCATGAATCATGAATTCAATCATGAATCATGAATCGAATCATGATTCAAATTATGAATCATGAATCGAATCATCATTTATGAATCATGAATCATGAATTGAATCATGATTCATGAATCATGAATCGAATCATGATTAATGAATCATGATTCGAATCATAAATCATGAATTGAATCATAAATCATGAATTATTAAATGAATCATGAATTAAATTATGAGACATGAATTGAATCATGAATCATGAATTGAATCATGAGTCATGAATTGAATCATGAATCATGAGTCAAGAATTGAATCATGAATCATGAGTCATGAATTGAATCATGAATCATGAATCATGAATCGAATCATGATTCATGAATCATGAATCATAAATCAAATCATGATTCATGAATCATGACTTGAATCATGAATTAAATCATGAATGATGAAACATGAATTGAATCATGAATTAAATCATGAATCATGAGTCATGAATTGAATCATGAATCATGAATTGAATCATGAATCATGAATCATAAATTGAATCATGAATCATGAATTGAATCATGAATTGAACCATGAATCATGAATCATGAAATGAATCATGAATTGAATCATGAATCATGAATTGAATCATGAATCATGAATCAGGAATCAGGAATCATGAATTGAATCATGAATCATGAATCATGAATTGAATCATGAATTGATTCATAAATCATGAATCATGAATTGATTCATAAATCATGAATCATGAAATGAATCATGAATTGAATCATGAATTGAATCATGAATCATAAAATAATTCATGAATCATGAATTGAATCATGATTCATGAATTGAATCTTGATTCATGAATCATGAATCATGAACCAAATCATGAATCATGAATTGAATAATGAATCATGAATCATAAATCGAATCATGATTCAAGAATCATGAATCATGAATTGAATCATGTATCATAAATCATGAATCGAATCATGATTCATGAATCATGAATCGAATCGTAAATCATGAATTAAATTATAAATCATGAATCATGAAATGAATCATGAATTGAATCATGAATTATGAATTAAATCATGAATCATGAATCATGAATCATGAGTCATGAATTGAATCATAAATCATGAATCATGAATTGAATCATGAATCATAAATCATGAATTGAATCATGAATCATAAATTGAATCATGAATTGAATTATGAATCATGTATTGAATCATGAATCATGAATCATGAATCATGAAACAAGTATGATGAATTGAATCATTAATCATGAATCATGAATCGAATAATGAATCATGAATCATGAATTGAATCATGAATCATGAATTGAATCATAATTCATGAATTGAATCATGAATCATGGTTTGAATCATGAATAATGAATTGAATCATATATTAAATCATGAATCATGAATTAAATCATGAATCATGAATCATGAGTCATGAATTGAATCATGAATCATGAATCATGAATTGAATCATGAATCATGAAATATGAATTGAATCATGAATCATGAATTGAATCATGAATTGAATCATGATTAATGAATCATGAATAGAATCATAAAATGAATCATGAATCATGAATTGAATCATGAATCATGAATCATGAAACAGCTATGATGAATTGAATCATGATTCATGAATCATGAATCGAATAATAAATCATGAATCATGAATTGAATCATAAATCATGAATCATGATTTGAAATAATGAATCATGAATTGAATCCTAATTCATGAATTGAATCATGAATCATGATTTGAATCATGAATCATGAATTGAATCATATATTGAATCATGAATCATGAATTGAATCATCAATCATGAATTGAATCATAAATTGAATCATGAATCACGAATCATGAATTGAATCATGAATCATGAATTGAATCATGAATCATGAATAGTGAATTGAATCATGAATTGAATCATGAATCATGAATCATTAATTGAATCATGAATCATGAATCATGAAATGAATCGTGAATAATGAATCATATTATGATTCATGAATTGAATCATGAATTGAATCATGAATTGAATCATAAATCATGAATTGAATCATAATTCATGAATTGAATCATGAATCACGAATCATGAATTGAATCATGAATCATAAATTGAATCATGAATCATGAATTGAATCATGAATCATGAATCATGAATTGAATCATGAATCATGAATTGAATCATAATTCATGAATTAAATCATGAATCATGAATCATGATTTGAATCATGAATCATGAATTGAATCATATATTGAATCATGAATCATGAATCATGAATTTAATCATGAATCATGAATTGAATCATAATTCATGAATTGAATCATGAATCATGAATCATGATTTGAATCATGAATCATGAATTGAATCATATATTGAATCATGAATCATGAATTGAATCATGAATCATAAATTCAATCATGAATCAAGAATTAAATCATGAATCATTAATTATGATTTAAATCATGAAGCATGAATCATGAATTGAATCATAAATCATGAATCATGAATCATGAATCATGAATCAAATTTATATTCATGAACTGAATCATGAATTGAATCATGAATCGAATCATGAATCATGAATCGAATCATGATTTATGAATCATTAAACAGGAATCAGGAATCATAAATTGAATCATGAATCATGAATCATAAATCATGAATCATGAATCAAATCATGAATCATGAATTGAATCATAAAATCATGAATCATGAATCGAATCAAGATTCATGAATCATGAATCATAATCGAATCATGATTTATGAATTATGAATCAGGAATCGAATCATGATTCATGAATCATGAATCAAATCTTAAATCATGAATTGAATCATAAATCATGAATCATGAAATGAATCATGATTCATGAATCATGATTCAAATCACAAATCATGAATTGAATCATAAATCATGAATCATGAAATGAATCATGAATTAAATCATGAATCATGAATTAAATCATGAATCATGAATTAAATCATGAGTCATGAATCATGATTCATGAATTGAATCATGAATCATGAATCATGAATTGAATCATGAATCATGAATCATGATTTGAATCATGAATCATGAATCATGATTTGAATCATGAATTGAATCATGAATCATGAATTGAATCATGAATCATGATTTGAATCATGAATCATGAATCATGATTTGAATCATGAATCATGAATTGAATCATGAATCATGAATTGAATCATGAATTGAATCATGAATTGAATCATGAATCATGAAATAATTCATGAATCATGAATTGAATCATGATTCATGAATTGAATCTTGATTCATGAATCATGAATCATGAACCAAATCATGAATCATGAATTGAATAATGAATCATGAATCATAAATCGAATCATGATTCAAGAATCATGAATCATGAATTGAATCATGTATCATAAATCATGAATCGAATCATGATTCATGAATCATGAATCGAATCATGATTCATGAATCATGAATCGAATCGTAAATCATGAATTAAATTATAAATCATGAATCATGAGTCATGAATTGAATCATAAATCATGAATCATGAATTGAATCATGAATCATAAATCATGAATTGAATCATGAATCATAAATTGAATCATGAATTGAATTATGAATCATGTATTGAATCATGAATAATGAATCATGAATCATGAAACAAGTATGATGAATTGAATCATGAATCATGAATCATGAATCGAATAATGAATCATGAATCATGAATTGAATCATGAATCATGAATCATGAATTGAATCATGAATCAAGAATTGAATCATAATTCATGAATTGAATCATGAATCATGGTTTGAATCATGAATAATGAATTGAATCATATATTGAATCATGAATGATGAATCAAGAATTGAATCATAAATTGAATCATGAATCACGAATCATGAATTGAATCATGAATCATGAATTGAATCATGAATCATGAATTGAATCATGAATCATGAATTGAATCATGAATAGTGAATTGAATCATGAATTGAATCATGAATCATTAATTAAATCATGAATCATGAATCATGAAATGAATCATGAATCATGAATCAAATCATGATTCATGAATTGAATCATGAATTGAATCATGAATCATGAATCGAATCATGAATCATGAATCATGATTTGAATTATGATTAATGAATCATGATTTAAGAATTGAATCATGATTCATGAATCATGAATCATGAATCGAATCATTATTCATGAATCATGAATCATGAATTGATTCTTAAATCATGAATTGAATCATGAATCATGAATTGAATCATGAATTGATTCATAAATCATGAATCATGAATCATGAATTGAATCATGAATTGATTCATAAATCATGAATCATGAATTGATTCATAAATCATGAATCATGAAATGAATCATGAATCATGAATTGAATCATGAATTGAATCATGAATCATGAAATAATTCATGAATCATGAATTGAATCATGATTCATGAATTGAATCTTGATTCATGAATCATGAATCATGAACCAAATCATGAATCATGAATTGAATAATGAATCATGAATCATAAATCGAATCATGATTCAAGAATCATGAATCATAAATTAAATCATGTATCATAAATCATGAATCGAATCATGATTCATGAATCATGAATCGAATCATGATTCATGAATCATGAATCGAATCGTAAATCATGAATTAAATTATAAATCATGAATCATGAAATGAATCATGAATTGAATCATGAATTATGAATTAAATCATGAATCATGAATCATGAGTCATGAATTGAATCATGAATCATAAATCATGAATTGAATCATGAATCATAAATTGAATCATGAACTGAATTATGAATCAAGTATTGAATCATGAATCATGAATCATGAATCATGAAACAAGTATGATGAATTGAATCATGAATCATGAATCATGAATCGAATAATGAATCATGAATCATGAATTGAATCATGAATCATGAAACATGAATTGAATCATGAATCATGAATTGAATCATAATTCATGAATTGAATCATGAATCATGGTTTGAATCGTGAATAATGAATTGAATCATATATTGAATCATGAATGATGAATCAAGAATTGAATCATAAATTGAATCATGAATCACGAATCATGAATTGAATCATGAATCATGAATTGAATCATGAATCATGAATTGAATCATGAATCATGAATTGAATCATGACTCATGAATTGAATCATGAATAGTGAATTGAATCATGAATTGAATCATGAATCATGAATCATTAATTAAATCATGAATCATGAATCATGAAATGAATCATGAATCATGAATCAAATCATGATTCATGAATTGAATCATGAATTGAATCATGAATCATGAATCGAATCATGAATCATGAATCATGATTTGAATCATGATTAATGAATCATGATTTAAGAATTGAATCATGATTCATGAATCATGAATCATGAATCGAATCATTATTCATGAATCATGAATCATGAATTGATTCTTAAATCATGAATTGAATCATGAATCATGAATTGAATCATGAATCATGAATCAAATCATGAATCATGAATCATGAATTGAATCATGAATTGATTCATAAATCATGAATCATGAAATGAATCAAGAATTGAATCATGAGTCATAAATTAAATCATGAATCATGAATCATGAATTGAATCATGAATCATGAATTGAATCATGAATTCAATCATGAATTGAATCATGAATCATGAATTGAATCATGAATCATGAATCATGAATCAGGAATCATGAATTGAATCATGAATCATGAATCGAATAATGAATCATGAATCAAGAATTGAATTATGAATCATGAATTTAATCATGAATTGAATCATGAATTGAATCATGAATTGGGAATCATGAATCAGGAATCATGAATTGAATGATGAATCATGATTCTTGAATTGAATAATGAATCATGAATCATGAATTGAATCATGAATCATGAATTCAATCATGAATTGAATCATGAATCATGAATTGAATCATGAATCATGAATCAGGAATCATGAATTGAATAATGAATCATGAATCAAGAATTGAATCATGAATCATGAATTGAATCATGAATCATGAATTCAATCATGAATCATGAATCGAATCATGAATCAAATTATGAATCATGAATCGAATCATCATTTATGAATCATGAATCATGAATTGAATCATGATTCATGAATCATGAATCGAATCATGATTAATGAATCATGATTCGAATCATAAATCATGAATTGAATCATAAATCATGAATTATTAAATGAATCATGAATTAAATTATGAGACATGAATTGAATCATGAATCATGAATTGAATCATGAGTCATGAATTGAATCATGAATCATGAGTCAAGAATTGAATCATGAATCATGAGTCATGAATTGAATCATGAATCATGAATCATGAATCGAATCATGATTCATGAATCATGAATCATAAATCAAATCATGATTCATGAATCATGACTTGAATCATGAATTAAATCATGAATGATGAAACATGAATTGAATCATGAATTAAATCATGAATCATGAGTCATGAATTGAATCATGAATCATGAATTGAATCATGAATCATGAATCATAAATTGAATCATGAATCATGAATTGAATCATGAATTGAACCATGAATCATGAATCATGAAATGAATCATGAATTGAATCATGAATCATGAATTGAATCATGAATCATGAATCAGGAATCAGGAATCATGAATTGAATCATGAATCATGAATCATGAATTGAATCATGAATTGATTCATAAATCATGAATCATGAATTGATTCATAAATCATGAATCATGAAATGAATCATGAATTGAATCATGAATTGAATCATGAATTGAATCATGAATCATGAAATAATTCATGAATTGAATCATGATTCATGAATTGAATCTTGATTCATGAATCATGAATCATGAACCAAATCATGAATCATGAATTGAATAATGAATCATGAATCATAAATCGAATCATGATTCAAGAATCATGAATCATGAATTGAATCATGTATCATAAATCATGAATCGAATCATGATTCATGAATCATGAATCGAATCATGATTCATGAATCATGAATCGAATCGTAAATCATGAATTAAATTATAAATCATGAATCATGAAATGAATCATGAATTGAATCATGAATTATGAATTAAATCATGAATCATGAATCATGAGTCATGAATTGAATCATAAATCATGAATCATGAATTGAATCATGAATCATAAATCATGAATTGAATCATGAATCATAAATTGAATCATGAATTGAATTATGAATCATGTATTGAATCATGAATCATGAATCATGAATCATGAATCATGAAACAAGTATGATGAATTGAATCATGAATCATGAATCATGAATCGAATAATGAATCATGAATCATGAATTGAATCATGAATCATGAATTGAATCATAATTCATGAATTGAATCATGAATCATGGTTTGAATCATGAATAATGAATTGAATCATATATTAAATCATGAATCATGAATTAAATCATGAATCATGAATCATGAGTCATGAATTGAATCATGAATCATGAATCATGAATTGAATCATGAATCATGAAATATGAATTGAATCATGAATCATGAATTGAATCATGAATTGAATCATGATTAATGAATCATGAATAGAATCATAAAATGAATCATGAATCATGAATTGAATCATGAATCATGAATCATGAAACAGCTATGATGAATTGAATCATGATTCATGAATCATGAATCGAATAATAAATCATGAATCATGAATTGAATCATGAATCATGAATCATGAATTGAAATAATGAATCATGAATTGAATCCTAATTCATGAATTGAATCATGAATCATGATTTGAATCATGAATCATGAATTGAATCATATATTGAATCATGAATCATGAATTGAATCATCAATCATGAATTGAATCATAAATTGAATCATGAATCACGAATCATGAATTGAATCATGAATCATGAATTGAATCATGAATTATGAATTGAATCATGAATAGTGAATTGAATCATGAATTGAATCATGAATCATGAATCATTAATTGAATCATGAATCATGAATCATGAAATGAATTGTGAATAATGAATCATATTATGATTCATGAATTGAATCATGAATTGAATCATGAATTGAATCATAAATCATGAATTGAATCATAATTCATGAATTGAATCATGAATCACGAATCAAGAATTGAATCATGAATCATAAATTGAATCATGAATCATGAATTGAATCATGAATCATGAATTGAATCATGAATCATGAATTGAATCATAATTCATGAATTAAATCATGAATCATGAATCATGATTTGAATCATGAATCATGAATTGAATCATATATTGAATCATGAATCATGAATCATGAATTTAATCATGAATCATGAATTGAATCATAATTCATGAATTGAATCATGAATCATGAATCATGATTTGAATCATGAATCATGAATTGAATCATATATTGAATCATGAATCATGAATTGAATCATGAATCATAAATTCAATCATGAATCAAGAATTAAATCATGAATCATTAATTATGATTTAAATCATGAAGCATGAATCATGAATTGAATCATGAATCATGAATCATGAATCATGAATCATGAATCATGAATCAAATTTATATTCATGAACTGAATCATGAATTGAATCATGAATCGAATCATGAATCATGAATCGAATCATGATTTATGAATCATTAAACAGGAATCAGGAATCATAAATTGAATCATGAATCATGAATCATAAATCATGAATCATGAATCAAATCATGAATCATGAATTGAATCATAAAATCATGAATCATGAATCGAATCAAGATTCATGAATCATGAATCATAATCGAATCATGATTTATGAATTATGAATCAGGAATCGAATCATGATTCATGAATCATGAATCAAATCTTAAATCATGAATTGAATCATAAATCATGAATCATGAAATGAATCATGATTCATGAATCATGAATCAAATCACAAATCATGAATTGAATCATAAATCATGAATCATGAAATGAATCATGAATTAAATCATGAATCATGAATTAAATCATGAGTTATGAATCATGAGTCATGAATTGAATCATGAATCATGAATCATGAATTGAATCATGAATCATGAATTGAATCATGAATCATGAATCATGATTTGAATCATGAATCATGAATCATGATTTGAATCATGAATCATGAATTGAATCATGAATCATGAATTGAATCATGAATTGAATCATGAATTGAATCATGAATCATGAAATAATTCATGAATCATGAATTGAATCATGATTCATGAATTGAATCTTGATTCATGAATCATGAATCATGAACCAAATCATGAATCATGAATTGAATAATGAATCATGAATCATAAATCGAATCATGATTCAAGAATCATGAATCGAATCATGATTCATGAATCATGAATCGAATCGTAAATCATGAATTAAATTATAAATCATGAATCATGAAATGAATCATGAATTGAATCATGAATTATGAATTAAATCATGAATCATGAATCATAAGTCATGAATTGAATCATAAATCATGAATCATGAATTCAATCATGAATCATAAATCATGAATTGAATCATGAATCATAAATTGAATCATGAATTGAATTATGAATCATGTATTGAATCATGAATCATGAATCATGAATCATGAAACAAGTATGATGAATTGAATCATGAATCATGAATCATGAATCGAATAATGAATCATGAATCATGAATTGAATCATGAATCATGAATCATGAATTGAATCATGAATCATGAATTGAATCATAATTCATGAATTGAATCATGAATCATGGTTTGAATCATGAATAATGAATTGAATCATATATTGAATCATGAATGATGAATCAAGAATTGAATCATAAATTGAATCATGAATCACGAATCATGAATTGAATCATGAATCATGAATTGAATCATGAATCATGAATTGAATCATGAATCATGAATTGAATCATGAATAGTGAATTGAATCATGAATTGAATCATGAATCATGAATCATTAATTAAATCATGAATCATGAATCATGAAATGAATCATGAATCATGAAACAAATCATGATTCATGAATTGAATCATGAATTGAATCATGAATCATGAATCGAATCATGAATCATGAATCATGATTTGAATCATGATTAATGAATCATGATTTAAGAATTGAATCATGATTCATGAATCATGAATCATGAGTCGAATCATGATTCATGAATCATGAATTTATTCATAAATCATGAATTGAATCATAAATCATGAATCATTAAATGAATCATGAATTAAATCATGACTCATGAATTAAATCATGAATCATGAATTCAATCATGAATCATGAATTGAATCATGAATCATGAATCAAATCATGAATCATGAATCATGAATTGAATCATGAATTGAATCATAAATCATGAATCATGAAATGAATCATGAATTGAATCATGAGTCATGAATTAAATCATGAATCATGAATCATGAATTGAATCATGATTCATAAATCATGAATTGAATCATGAATCATGAATTGAATCATGATTCATGAATCATGAATAAAATCATGATTCATGAATCATGAATTGAATCATGAATCATGAATTGAATCATGAATCATGAATCAGGAATCAGGAATCATGAATTGAATCATGAATCATGAATCATGAATCCAATAATGAATCATGAATCATAAATTGAATCATGAATCATGAATTGAATCATGAATTGAATCATGAATTGAATCATATATCATGAATTGAATCATGAATCAAATCTTGATTCATGAATCGAATCATGAATCGAATCATGAATCATGAATCGAATCATGATTTATGAATCATGAATCATGAATTGAATCATGATTCATGAATCATGATTCGAATCATGAATCATGAATCATGAATCGAATCATAAATCATGAATTGAATCATAAATCATGAATTAGTAAATGAATCATGAATTAAATCATGAGACATGAATTGAATCATGAATCATGAATTGAATCATGAGTCATGAATTGAATCATAAATCATGAGTCATGAATTGAATCATGAATAATGATTCATGAATCAAATCATGATTCATGAATCATGAATCATAAATCGAATCATGATTCATGAATCTTGACTTAAATCATGAATTTAAACATGAATCATGAATCATGAATTGAATTATGAATCATGAATCATGAATTGAGTCATGAATTGAATCATGAATCATGAATTGAATCATGAATCATGAATCATGAATTAAATAATAAATAATGAATAATGAATTGAATCATGAATTAAATCATGAATCATGATTTGAATCATAAATCATGAATTGAATCATATATTGAATCATGAATCATGAATTGAATCATGAATCATGAATTGAATCATGAATTGAATCATGAATAATGAATCATAAATTGAATCATGAATCATGAATTGAATCATATATTGAATCATGATTCATGAATTGAATCATGAATTGAATCATGAATCATGAATTGAATCATGAATTGAATCATAAATCATGAATCATGAATAATGAATCATAAATTGAATAATGAATCATGAATTGAATCATATATTGAATCATGATTCATGAATTGAATCATGAATTGAATCATGAATCATGAATTGAATCATGAATTGAATCATAAATCATGAATCATGAAATGAATCATGAATTGAATCATGAGTCATGAATTAAATCATGAATCATGAATCATAATTTAAATCATGAATCATGAATCACGAATTTAATCATGAATCATGAATCATGAATTGAATAATGAATCATGAATCATGAATTGAATCATGAAATGAATGTTGAATTGAATCATGAATCATGAATTGAATCATGAATCATGAATTGAATCATAAATCATGAATTGAATCATGAGTCATGAATCTAGAATCATGAATCATGAATTGAATCATAAATCATGAATTTAATCATGAATCATGAATCATGAATCATGAATTGAATCATGAATCATGAATTGAATCATGAATTGAATCATGAATCATGAAATGAATCATGAATCATGAATTATATCATGATTCATGAATCATGAATTGAATCATGAATTGAATCATGAATCATGAAATGAATCATGAATCATGAATTATATCATGATTCATGAAATGAATCATGAATCATGAATTGAATCATGAATCATGAATCATTAATTTAATCATGAATCATGAATCAAATCATGAATCATGAATCATTAATTGAATCATGAATCATGAATCATTAATTGAATCATGAATCATGAATCGAATCATGATTCATGAATCATGAATCATGAATTGAATCATGTATCATGAATCATGAATCAAATCATGAATCATGAATCATTAATTGAATCATGAATCATGAATCATTAATTGAATCATGAATCATGAATCATGAATTGAATCATGATTCATGAATCATGAATCATGAATTGAATCATGTATCATAAATCATGAATTGAATCATAAATCATGAATCATGAATTGAATCATGAATCATGAATTAAATCATGAATCATGAATCATGAATCGAATCATGATTCATGAATCATGAATCGAATCGTAAATCATGAATTGAATAATAAATCATGAATCATGAAATGATTAATGAATTGAATCATTGATCATGAATTAAATCATGAATCATGAATTAAATCATGAATCATGAATTAAATCATGAATCATGAATCATGAATCATGAATTGATTCATGAATCATGAATTGAATCATGAATCATGAATCCTGAATCAGGTATGATGAATTGAATCATGAATCATGAATCATGAATCATGAATGGAATAATGAATCATGAATCATAATTTGAATCATGAATCATGAATTGAATCATGAATCATGAATCATGAATTGAATCATGACTAATGAATTGAATCATAATTCATGAATTGAATAATGAATCATGAGTCATGATTTAAATCATGAATCATGAATTGAATCATATATTGAATCATAAATCATGAATTGAACCATGAATCATGAATTGAATCATGAATTGAATCATGAATCATGAATTGAATCATTAATCATGAATTGGATCATGAATCATGAATTGAATCATGAATTAAATCATGAATCATGAATCATGAATCATGACTCATGAATCGAATAGTGAATCATGAATCATGAATTAAATCATGAATCATTTATTGAATCATGATTCATGAATTAAATCATGAATTGAATTATGAATCATAAATTGAATCATGAATTATGAATCAAATCATGATTCATGAATCATGAATCGATTCATAAATCATGAATTGAATCATAAATCATGAATCATTAAATGAATCATGAATTAAATCATGAATCATGAATTGAATCATGAATCATGAATTGAATCATGAGTCTTGAATTGAATCATGAATCATGAATTGAATCATGAATCATGAATTGAATCATAAATCATGAATTGAATCATGAATCATGAATCATGAATCATGAATTGAATCATAAATCATGAATTGAATCATGAATCATGAATCATAAATTGAATAATGAATCATGAATTGAATCATGAATTGAATCATGAATCATGAAATGAATCAGGAATCATGAATTGTATCATGATTCATGAATCATGAATTGAATCATGAATTGAATCATGAATCATGAAATGAATCATGAATCATGAATTGTATCATGATTCATGAATTGAATCATGAATCATGAATTGAATCATGATTCATGAATCATGAATCAAATCATGAATCATGAATCATTAATTGAATCATGAATCATGAATCATGAATCATTAATTGAATCATGAATCATGAATCATGAATCGAATCATGATTCATGAATCATGAATCATGAATTGAATCATGTATCATCAATCATGAATTGAATCATAAATCATGAATCATTAAATGATTAATGAATTGAATCATTGATCATAAATTAAATCATGAATCATGAATTAAATCATGAATCATGAATTAAATCATAAATCATAAATCATGAATCATGAATCATGAATCATGAATCATGAGTCATGAATTGAATCATGATTAATGAATCATGAATTGAAACATGAAATGAATCAAGAATCATGAATTGAATCATGAATCAAGAATTGAATCATGAATCATGAATCATGAAACAGCTATGATGAATTGAATCATGATTCATAAATCATGAATTGAAATAATGAATCATGAATTGAATCCTAATTCATGAATTCAATCATGAATCATGATTTGAATCATGAAATGAATCATGAATCATGAATTGAATCATGAATCAAGAATTGAATCATGAATCATGAATCATGAAACAGCTTTGATGAATTGAATCATGATTGATGAATCATGAATTGAAATAATGAATCATGAATTGAATCCTAATTCATAATTTGAATCATGAATCATGATTTGAATCATGAATCATGAATTGAATCATATATTGAATCATGAATCATGAATTGAATCATCAATCATGAATTGAATCATAAATTGAATCATGAATCACGAATCATGAATTGAATCATGAATCATGAATCGAATCATGAATCATGAATTGAATCATGAATAGTGAATTGAATCATGAATTGAATCATGAATCTTGAATCATTAATTGAATCATGAATCATGAATCATGAAATGAATCGTGAATAATGAATCATATTATGATTCATGAATTGAATCATGAATTGAATCATGAATCATGAATCATGAATCGAATCATGAATCATGAATCGAATCATGATTAATGAATCATGATTTAAGAATTGAATCATGAATTTAATCATGAATTATGAATCGAATCATGATTCATGAATCATGAATCATGAATTGATTCATAAATCATGAATTGAATCATGAATCATGAATCATTAAATGAATCATGAATTAAATCATGAATCATGAATTAAATCATGAATCATGAATTGAATCATGAATCATGAATCATGAATTGAATCATGAATCATGAATTGAATCATGAATCATGAATCAAATCATGAATCATGAATCATGAATTAAATCATGAATTGAATCATAAATCATGAATCATGAAATGAATCATGAATTGAATCATGAGTCATGAATTAAATCATGAATCATGAATCATAATTTAAATCATGAATCATGAATCACGAATTTAATCATGAATCATGAATCATGAATTGAATAATGAATCATGAATCATGAATTGAATCATGAAATGAATGTTGAATTGAATCATGAATCATGAATTGAATCATGAATCATGAATCATGAATTGAATCATGAATCATGAATTGAATCATAAATCATGAATTGAATCATGAATCATGAATCATGAATCATGAATTGAATCATAAATCATGAATTTAATCATGAATCATGAATCATGAATTGAATCATGAATTGAATCATGAATCATGAAATGAATCATGAATCATGAATTGTATCATGATTCATGAATCATGAATTGAATCATGAATTGAATCATGTATCATGAATTGAATCATAAATCATGAATTAAATCATGAATCATGAATCATATTTTAAATCATGAATCATGAATCACAAATTTAATCATGAATCATGAATCATGAATTGAATAATGAATCATGAATCATGAATTGAATCATGAAATGAATGTTGAATTGAATCATGAATCATGAATTGAATCATGAATCATGAATCATGAATCATGAATTGAATCATGAATCATGAATCATGAATCATGAATTGAATCATAAATCATGAATTTAATCATGAATCATGAATCATGAATCATGAATTGAATCATGAATCATGAATTGAATCATGAATTGAATCATGAATTGAATCATGAATTGAATCATGAATCATGAAATTAATCATGAATCATGAATTGTATCATGATTCATGAATCATGAATTGAATCATGAATTGAATCATGAATCATGAATTGAATCATGAATCATGAATCATGAATCATGAATTGAATCATGAAGCATGAATTGAATCATAAATCATGAATTGAATCATGAGTCATGAATCATGAATCATGAATCATGAATTGAATCATAAATCATGAATTTAATCATGAATCATGAATCATGAATCATGAATTGAATCATGAATCATGAATTGAATCATGAATTGAATCATGAATCATGAAATGAATCATGAATCATGAATTGTATCATGATTCATGAATCATGAATTGAATCATGAATCATGAAATGAATCATGAATCATGAATTATATCATGATTCATGAAATGAATCATGAATCATGAATTGAATCATGAATCATGAATCATGAATCATTAATCGAATCATGAATCATGAATCAAATCATGAATCATGAATCATTAATTGAATCATGAATCATGAATCATTAATTGAATCATGAATCATGAATCGAATCATGATTCATGAATCATGAATCATGAATTGAATCATGTATCATGAATCATGAATCAAATCATGAATCATTAATTGAATCATGAATCATGAATCATTAATTGAATCATGAATCATGAATCATGAATTGAATCATGATTCATGAATCATGAATCATGAATTGAATCATGTATCATAAATCATGAATTGAATCATAAATCATGAATCATGAATTGAATCATGAATCATGAATTAAATCATGAATCATGAATCATGAATCGAATCATGATTCATGAATCATGAATCGAATCGTAAATCATGAATTGAATCATAAATCATGAATCATGAAATGATTAATGAATTGAATCATTGATCATGAATTAAATCATGAATCATGAATTAAATCATGAATCATGAATTGATTCATGAATCATGAATTGAATCATGAATCATGAATCCTGAATCAGGTATGATGAATTGATTCATGAATCATGAATCATGAATCATGAATGGAATAATGAATCATGAATCATAATTTGAATCATGAATCATGAATTGAATCATGAATCATGAATCATGAATTGAATCATGACTAATGAATTGAATCATAATTCATGAATTGAATAATGAATCATGAGTCATGAATTGAATCATGAATCATGAATTGAATCATATATTGAATCATAAATCATGAATTGAACCATGAATCATGAATTGAATCATGAATTGAATCATGAATCATGAATTGAATCATTAATCATGAATTGGATCATGAATCATGAATTGAATCATGAATTAAATCATGAATCATGAATCATGAATCATGACTCATGAATCGAATAGTGAATCATGAATCATGAATTAAATCATGAATCATTTATTGAATCATGATTCATGAATTAAATCATGAATTGAATTATGAATCATAAATTGAATCATGAATTATGAATCAAATCATGATTCATGAATCATGAATCGATTCATAAATCATGAATTGAATCATAAATCATGAATCATTAAATGAATCATGAATTAAATCATGAATCATGAATTGAATCATGAATCATGAATCATGAATCATGAATCATGAATCATGAGTCCTGAATTGAATCATGAATCATGAATCATGAATTGAATCATGAATTGATTCATGAATCATGAATTGAATCATGAATTGAATCATGATTAATGAATCATGAATTGAATCATGATTAATGAATCATGAATTGAAACATGAAATGAATCATGAATCATGAATTGAATCATGAATCAAGAATTGAATCATGAATCATGAATCATGAAACAGCTATGATGAATTGAATCATGATTCATGAATCATGAATTGAAATAATGAATCATGAATTGAATCCTAATTCATGAATTCAATCATGAATCATGATTTCAATCATGAAATGAATCATGAATCATGAATTGAATCATGAATCAAGAATTGAATCATGAATCATGAATCATGAAACAGCTATGATGAATTGAATTATGATTCATGAATCATGAATTGAAATAATGAATCATGAATTGAATCCTAATTCATGAATTCAATCATGAATCATGATTTGAATCATGAATCATGAATTGAATCATATATTGAATCATGAATCATGAATTGAATCATCAATCATGAATTGAATCATAAATTGAATCATGAATCACAAATCATGAATTGAATCATGAATCATGAATTGAATCATGAATCATTAATTGAATCATGAATCATGAATTGAATCATGAATAGTGAATTGAATCATGAATTGAATCATGAATCTTGAATCATTAATTGAATCATGAATCATGAATCATGAAATGAATCGTGAATAATGAATCATATTATGATTCATGAATTGAATCATGAATTGAATCATGAATCATGAATCATGAATCAAATCATGAATCATGAATCGAATCATGATTAATGAATCATGATTTAAGAATTGAATCATGAATTTAATCATAAATTATGAATCGAATCATGATTCATGAATCATGAATCATGAATTGATTCATAAATCATGAATTGAATCATAAATCATGAATCATTAAATGAATCATGAATTAAATCATGAATCATGAATTAAATCATGAATCATGAATTGAATCATGAATCATGAATCATGAATTGAATCATGAATCATGAATTGAATCATGAATCATGAATCAAATAATGAATCATGAATCATGAATTGAATCATGAATTGAATCATAAATCATGAATCATGAAATGAATCATGAATTGAATCATGAGTCATGAATTAAATCATGAGTCATGAATCATAATTTAAATCATGAATCATGAATCACGAATTTAATCATGAATCATGAATCATGAATTGAATAATGAATCATGAATCATGAATTGAATCATGAAATGAATGTTGAATTGAATCATGAATCATGAATTGAATCATGAATCATGAATCATGAATCATGAATCATGAATTGAATCATGAATCATGAATTGAATCATAAATCATGAATTGAATCATGAATCATGAATCATGAATTGAATCATAAATCATGAATTTAATCATGAATCATGAATCATGAATTATGAATTGAATCATGAATCATGAAATGAATCATGAATCATGAATTGTATCATGATTCATGAATCATGAATTGAATCATGAATTGAATCATGAATCATGAATTGAATCATGAGTCATGAATTAAATCATGAATCATGAATCATATTTTAAATCATGAATCATGAATCACAAATTTAATCATGAATCATGAATCATGAATTGAATAATGAATCATGAATCATGAATTGAATCATGAAATGAATGTTGAATTGAATCATGAATCATGAATTGAATCATGAATCATGAATCATGAATCATGAATTGAATCATGAATCATGAATTGAATCATAAATGATGAATTGAATCATGAATCATGAATCATGAATCATGAATTGAATCATAAATCATGAATTTAATCATGAATCATGAATCATGAATCATGAATTGAATCATAAATCATGAATTGAATCATGAATTGAATCATGAATCATGAATTGAATCATGAATTGAATCATGAATCATGAAATTAATCATGAATCATGAATTGAATCATGAATTGAATCATGAATCATGAATTGAATCATGAATCATGAATCATAAATCATGAATTGAATCATGAATCATGAATCAAATCATGAATCATGAATCATTAATTGAATCATGAATCATGAATCATTAATTGAATCATGAATCATGAATCAAATCATGATTCATGAATCATGAATCATGAATTGAATCATGTATCATGAGTCATGAATCAAATCATGAATCATGAATCATTAATTGAATTATGAATCATGAATCATTAATTGAATCATGAATCATGAATCATGAATTGAATCATGATTCATGAATCATGAATCATGAATTGAATCATGTATCATAAATCATGAATTGAATCATAAATCATGAATCATGAATTGAATCATGAATCATGAATTAAATCATGAATCATGAATCATGAATCGAATCATGATTCATGAATCATGAATCGAATCGTAAATCATGAATTGAATCATAAATCATGAATCATGAAATGATTAATGAATTGAATCATTGATCATGAATTAAATCATGAATCATGAATTAAATCATGAATCATGAATTAAATCATGAATCATGAATCATGAGTCATGAATTGAATTATGAATCATGAATCATGAATTGAATCATGAATCATGAATCATGAATTGAATCATGAATCATGAATTGAATCATGAATTGAATCATGATTAATGAATCATGAATTGAATCATGAAATGAATCATGAATCATGAATTGAATCATGAATCATGAATCATGAAACAGCTATGATGAATTGAATCATGATTCATGAATCATGAATCATGAAACAGCTATGATGAATTGAATCATGATTCATGAATCATGAATCGAATAATAAATCATGAATCATGAATTGAATCATGAATCATGAATCATGAATTGAAATAATGAATCATGAATTGAATCCTAATTCATGAATTGAATCATGAATCATGATTTGAATCATGAATCATGAATTGAATCATATATTGAATCATGAATCATGAATTGAATCATCAATCATGAATTGAATCATAAATTGAATCATGAATCACGAATCATGAATTGAATCATGAATCATGAATTGAATCATGAATCATGAATTGAATCATGAATAGTGAATTGAATCATGAATTGAATCATGAATCATGAATCATTAATTGAATCATGAATCATGAATCATGAAATGAATCGTGAATAATGAATCATATTATGATTCATGAATTGAATCATGAATTGAATCATGAATTGAATCATGAATCATGAATTGAATCATAATTCATGAATTGAATCATGAATCATGAATCATGAATTGAATCATATATTGAATCACGAATCATGAATTGAATCATGAATCATGAATTGAATCATGAATTGAATCATGAATCACGAATCATGAATTGAATCATGAATCATAAATTGAATCATGAATCATGAATTGAATCATGAATCATGAATCATGAATTGAATCATGAGTCATGAATTGAATCATAATTCATGAATTAAATCATGAATCATGAATCATGATTTGAATCATGAATCATGAATTGAATCATATATTGAATCATGAATCATGAATCATGAATTTAATTATGAATCATGAATTGAATCATAATTCATGAATTGAATCATGAATCATGATTTGAATCATGAATCATGAATTGAATCATATATTGAATCATGAATCATGAATTGAATCATGAATTGAATCATGAAATGAATGTTGAATTGAATCATGAATCATGAATTGAATCATGAATCATGAATCATGAATCATGAATTGAATCATGAATCATGAATCGAATAATGAATCATGAATCAAGAATTGTATCATGAATCATGAATCATTAATTGAATCATAAATCATGAATTGAATCATGAATTGAATCATGAATCATGAATCGAATAATGAATCATAAATCATGAATTGAATCATGAATCATGAATTGAATCATGAATCATAAATTCAATCATGAATCAAGAATTAAATCATGAATCATGAATTATGATTTAAATCATGAAGCATGAATTATGAATTGAATCATGAATCAGGGAACATGAATCATGAATCATGAATCATGAATCAAATTTATATTCATGAACTGAATCATGAATTGAATCATGAATCGAATCATGAATCATGAATCGAATCATGATTTATGAATCATTAAACAGGAATCAGGAATCATAAATTGAATCATGAATCATGAATCATAAATCATGAATCATGAATCAAATCATGAATCATGAATTGAATCATGAATCATGAATCATGAATCGAATCAAGATTCATGAATCATGAATCATAATCGAATCATGATTTATGAATTATGAATCAGGAATCGAATCATGATTCATGAATCATGAATCAAATCTTGAATCATGAATCGAATCATGATTTATGAATCATTAAACAGGAATCAGGAATCATAAATTGAATCATGAATCATGAATCATAAATCATGAATCATGAATCAAATCATGAATCATGAATTGAATCATAAATCATGAATCATGAAATGAATCATGATTCATGAATCATGAATCAAATCACAAATCATGAATTGAATCATAAATCATGAATCATGAAATGAATCATGAATTAAATCATGAATCATGAATTAAATCATGAGTCATGAATCATAAGTCATGAATTGAATCATGAATCATGAATTGAATCATGAATCATGAATTGAATCATGAATCATGAATCATGATTTGAATCATGAATCATGAATCATGATTTGAATCATGAATTGAATCATGAATCATGAATTGAATCATGAATCATGAATCATGATTTGAATCATGAATCATGAATCATGATTTGAATCATGAATCATGAATTGAATCATGAATCATGAATTGAATCATGAATTGAATCATGAATTGAATCATGAATCATGAAATAATTCATGAATCATGAATTGAATCATGATTCATGAATTGAATCTTGATTCATGAATCATGAATCATGAACCAAATCATGAATCATGAATTGAATAATGAATCATGAATTGAATAATGAATCATGAATCATAAATCGAATCATGATTCAAGAATCATGAATCATGAATTGAATCATGTATCATAAATCATGAATCGAATCATGATTCATGAATCATGAATCGAATCATGATTCATGAATCATGAATCGAATCGTAAATCATGAATTAAATTATAAATCATGAATCATGAGTCATGAATTGAATCATAAATCATGAATCATGAATTGAATCATGAATCTTGAATCATGAATCATAAATTGAATCATGAATTGAATTATGAATCATGTATTGAATCATGAATCATGAATCATGAATCATGAAACAAGTATGATGAATTGAATCATGAATCATGATTTATGAATCGAATAATGAATCATGAATCATGAATTGAATCATGAATCATGAATCATGAATTGAATCATGAATCAAGAATTGAATCATAATTCATGAATTGAATCATGAATCATGGCTTGAATCATGAATAATGAATTGAATCATATATTGAATCATGAATGATGAATCAAGAATTGAATCATAAATTGAATCATGAATCACGAATCATGAATTGAATCATGAATCATGAATTGAATCATGAATCATGAATTGAATCATGAATCATGAATTGAATCATGAATAGTAAATTGAATCATGAATTGAATCATGAATCATGAATCATTAATTAAATCATGAATCATGAATCATGAAATGAATCATGAATCATGAATCAAATCATGATTCATGAATTGAATCATGAATTGAATCATGAATCATGAATCGAATCATGAATCATGAATCATGATTTGAATTATGATTAATGAATCATGATTTAAGAATTGAATCATGATTCATGAATCATGAATCGAATCATTATTCATGAATCATGAATCATGAATTGATTCTTAAATCATGAATTGAATCATGAATCATGAATTGAATCATGAATTGATTCATAAATCATGAATCATGAATCATGAATTGAATCATGAATTGATTCATAAATCATGAATCATGAATTGATTCATAAATCATGAATCATGAAATGAATCATGAATCATGAATTGAATCATGAATTGAATCATGAATTGAATCATGAATCATGAAATAATTCATGAATCATGAATTGAATCATGATTCATGAATTGAATCTTGATTCATGAATCATGAATCATGAACCAAATCATGAATCATGAATTGAATAATGAATCATGAATCATAAATCGAATCATGATTCAAGAATCATGAATCATGAATTGAATCATGTATCATAAATCATGAATCGAATCATGATTCATAAATCATGAATCGAATCGTAAATCATGAATTAAATTATAAATCATGAATCATGAAATGAATCATGAATTGAATCATGAATTATGAATTAAATCATGAATCATGAATCATGAGTCATGAATTGAATCATAAATCATGAATCATGAATTGAATCGTGAATCATAAATCATGAATTGAATCATGAATCATAAATTGAATCATGAACTGAATTATGAATCAAGTATTGAATCATGAATCATGAATCATGAAACAAGTATGATGAATTGAATCATGAATCATGAATCATGAATCGAATAATGAATCATGAATCATGAATTGAATCATGAATCATGAAACATGAATTGAATCATGAATCATGAATTGAATCATAATTCATGAATTGAATCATGAATCATGGTTTGAATCATGAATAATGAATTGAATCATATATTGAATCATGAATGATGAATCAAGAATTGAATCATAAATTGAATCATGAATCACGAATCATGAATTGAATCATGAATCATGAATTGAATCATGAATCATGAATTGAATCATGAATAGTGAATTGAATCATGAATTGAATCATGAATCATGAATCATTAATTAAATCATGAATCATGAATCATGAAATGAATCATGAATCATGAATCAAATCATGATTCATGAATTGAATCATGAATTGAATCATGAATCATGAATCGAATCATGAATCATGAATCATGATTTGAATCATGATTAATGAATTATGATTTAAGAATTGAATCATGATTCATGAATCATGAATCATGAATCGAATCATTATTCATGAATCATGAATCATGAATTGATTCTTAAATCATGAATTGAATCATGAATCATGAATTGAATCATGAATCATGAATCAAATCATGAATCATGAATCATGAATTGAATCATGAATTGATTCATAAATCATGAATCATGAAATGAATCAAGAATTGAATCATGAGTCATAAATTAAATCATGAATCATGAATCATGAATTGAATCATGAATCATGAATTGAATCATGAATTCAATCATGAATTGAATCATGAATCATGAATTGAATCATGAATCATGAATCATGAATCAGGAATCATGAATTGAATCATGAATCATGAATCGAATAATGAATCATGAATCAAGAATTGAATCATGAATCATGAATTTAATCATGAATTGAATCATGAATTGAATCATGAATTGGGAATCATGAATCAGGAATCATGAATTGAATGATGAATCATGATTCTTGAATTGAATAATGAATCATGAATCATGAATTGAATCATGAATCATGAATTCAATCATGAATTGAATCATAAATCATGAATTGAATCATGAATCATGAATCATGAATCAGGAATCATGAATTGAATAATGAATCATGAATCAAGAATTGAATCATGAATCATGAATTGAATCATGAATCATGAATTCAATCATGAATCATGAATCGAATCATGAATCAAATTATGAATCATGAATCGAATCATGATTAATGAATCATGAATTGAATCATGATTCATGAATCATGAATCGAATCATGATTAATGAATCATGATTCGAATCATAAATCATGAATTGAATCATAAATCATGAATTATTAAATGAATCATGAATTAAATTATGAGACATGAATTGAATCATGAATCATGAATTGAATCATGAGTCATGAATTGAATCATGAATCATGAGTCAAGAATTGAATCATGAATCATGAGTCATGAATTGAATCATGAATCATGAATTGAATCATGAATAGTGAATTGAATCATGAATCATGAATCATTAATTGAATCATGAATCATGAATCATGAAATGAATCGTGAATAATGAATCATATTATGATTCATGAATTGAATCATGAATTGAATCATGAATTGAATCATGAATCATGAATTGAATCATAATTCATGAATTGAATCATGAATCACGAATCATGAATTGAATCATGAATCATAAATTGAATCATGAATCATGAATTGAATCATGAATCATGAATCATGAATTGAATCATGAATCATGAATTGAATCATAATTCATGAATTAAATCATGAATCATGAATCATGATTTGAATCATGAATCATGATTTGAATCATGAATCATGAATTGAATCATATATTGAATCATGAATCATGAATCATGAATTTAATCATGAATCATGAATTGAATCATAATTCATGAATTGAATCATGAATCATGAATCATGAATTTAATCATGAATCATGAATTTAATCATAATTCATGAATTGAATCATGAATCATGAATCATGATTTGAATCATGAATCATGAATTGAATCATATATTGAATCATGAATCATGAATTGAATCATGAATTGAATCATGAAATGAATGTTGAATTGAATCATGAATCATGAATTGAATCATGAATCATGAATCATGAATCATGAATTGAATCATGAATCATGAATCGAATAATGAATCATGAATCAAGAATTGTATCATGAATCATGAATCATTAATTGAATCATAAATCATGAATTGAATCATGAATTGAATCATGAATCATGAATCGAATAATGAATCATAAATCATGATTGAATCATGAATCATGAATCATGAATTGAATCATGAATCATAAATTCAATCATGAATCAAGAATTAAATCATGAATCATTAATTATGATTTAAATCATAAAGCATGAATCATGAATTGAATCATGAATCATGAATCATGAATCATGAATCAAATTTATATTCATGAACTGAATCATGAATTGAATCATGAATCGAATCATGAATCATGAATCGAATCATGATTTATGAATCATTAAACAGGAATCAGGAATCATAAATTGAATCATGAATCATGAATCATAAATCATGAATCATGAATCAAATCATGAATCATGAATTGAATCATAAAATCATGAATCATGATCGAATCAAGATTCATGAATCATGAATCATAATCGAATCATGATTTATGAATTATGAATCAGGAATCGAATCATGATTCATGAATCATGAATCAAATCTTAAATCATGAATTGAATCATAAAACATGAATCATGAAATGAATCATGATTCATGAATCATGAATCAAATCACAAATCATGAATTGAATCATAAATCATGAATCATGAAATGAATCATGAATTAAATCATGAATCATGAATCATGAATTAAATCATGAATCATGAATTAAATCATGAGTCATGAATCATGAGTCATGAATTGAATCATGAATCATGAATCATGAATTGAATCATGAATCATGAATTGAATCATGAATCATGATTTGAATCATGAATCATGAATCATGATTTGAATCATGAATCATGAATTGAATCATGAATCATGAATTGAATCATGAATTGAATCATGAATCATGAAATAATTCATGAATCATGAATTGAATCATGATTCATGAATTGAATCTTGATCATGAATCATGAATCATGAACCAAATCATGAATCATGAATTGAATAATGAATCATGAATCATAAATCGAATCATGATTCAAGAATCATGAATCATGAATTGAATCATGTATCATAAATCATGAATCGAATCATGATTCATGAATCATGAATTGAATCATGATTCATGAATCATGAATCGAATCGTAAATCATGAATTAAATTATAAATCATGAATCATGAAATGAATCATGAATTGAATCATGAATTATGAATTAAATCATGAATCATGAATCATGAGTCATGAATTGAATCATAAATCATGAATCATGAATTGAATCATGAATCATAAATCATGAATTGAATCATGAATCATAAATTGAATCATGAATTGAATTATGAATCATGTATTGAATCATGAAATCATGAATCATGAATCATGAAACAAGTATGATGAATTGAATCATGAATCATGAATCATGAATCGAATAATTAATCATGAATCATGAATTGAATCATGAATCATGAATCATGAATTGAATCATGAATCATGAATTGAATCCTAATTCATGAATTGAATCATGAATCATGGTTTGAATCATGAATAATGAATTGAATCATATATTAAATCATGAATCATGAATTAAATCATGAATCATGAATCATGAGTCATGAATTGAATCATGAATCATGAATCATGAATTGAATCATGAATCA
>NW_027446834.1:0-43484 GCF_038048845.1 Mixophyes fleayi | reverse complement strand
TCTTCATTGCCGTCCAAAAACTATGCTTTTTTACACTCCGGTCTCCCTTTCTCTTGGAAACAATGACTTACATTAATTCTTTTACATAATTCTTGTTTCTCATGACATTTCTAACATTGCCCACAATTATCAACTTTCTAAGTCTTTCTGAGCAAGAGAAATCGCAAAACAGTCATTTCTTCATTGCCGTCCAAAAACAATGCTTTTTTACACTCCGGTCTCCCTTTCTCTTGGAAACAATGACTTACATCAATTCTTTTACATAATTCTTGTTTCTCATGACATTTCTAACATTGCCCACAATTATCAACTTTCTAAGTCTTTCTGAGCAGGAGAAATCGCAAAACATAGTCATTTCTTCATTGCCGTCCAAAAACAACGCTTTTTTACACTCCTGTCTCCCTTTCTCTTGGAAACAATGACTTACATCAATTCTTTTACATAATTCTTGTTTCTCATGACATTTCTAACATTGCCCACAATTATCAACTTTCTAAGTCTTTCTGAGCAGGAGAAATCGCAAAACATAGTCATTTCTTCATTGCCGTCCAAAAACAACGCTTTTTACACTCCTGTCTCCCTTTCTCTTGGAAACAATGACTTACATCAATTCTTTTACATAATTCTTGTTTCTCATGACATTTCTAACATTGCCCACAATTATCAACTTTCTAAGTCTTTCTGAGCAGGAGAAATCGCAAAACATAGTCATTTCTTCATTGCCGTCCAAAAACAACGCTTTTTTACACTCCTGTCTCCCTTTCTCTTGGAAACAATGACTTACATCAATTCTTTTACATAATTCTTGTTTCTCATGACATTTCTAACATTGCCCACAATTATCAACTTTCTAAGTCTTTCTGAGCAAGAGAAATCGCAAAACAGTCATTTCTTCATTGCCGTCCAAAAACAACGCTTTTCTACACTCCGGTCTCCCTTTCTCTTGGAAACAATGACTTACATCAATTCTTTTACATAATTCTTGTTTCTCATGACATTTCTAACATTGCCCACAATTATCAACTTTCTAAGTCTTTCTGAGCAAGAGAAATCGCAAAACAGTCATTTCTTCATTGCCGTCCAAAAACAATGCTTTTTTACACTCCGGTCTCCCTTTCTCTTGGAAACAATGACTTACATCAATTCTTTTACATAATTCTTGTTTCTCATGACAATTCTAACATTGCCCACAATTATCAACTTTCTAAGTCTTTCTGAGCAGGAGAAATTGCAAAACATAGTCATTTCTTCATTGCCGTCCAAAAACAACGCTTTTTTACACTCCTGTCTCCCTTTCTCTTGGAAACAATGACTTACATCAATTCTTTTACATAATTCTTGTTTCTCATGACATTTCTAACATTGCCCACAATTATCAACTTTCTAAGTCTTTCTGAGCAGGAGAAATCGCAAAACATAGTCATTTCTTCATTGCCGTCCAAAAACAACGCTTTTTTACACTCCTGTCTCCCTTTCTCTTGGAAACAATGACTTACATCAATTCTTTTACATAATTCTTGTTTCTCATGACATTTCTTACATTGCCCACAATTATCAACTTTCTAAGTCTTTCTGAGCAGGAGAAATCGCAAAACATAGTCATTTCTTCATTGCCGTCCAAAAACAACGCTTTTTTACACTCCTGTCTCCCTTTCTCTTGGAAACAATGACTTACATCAATTCTTTTACATAATTCTTGTTTCTCATGACATTTCTTACATTGCCCACAATTATCAACTTTCTAAGTCTTTCTGAGCAGGAGAAATCGCAAAACATAGTCATTTCTTCATTGCCGTCCAAAAACAACGCTTTTTTACACTCCTGTCTCCCTTTCTCTTGGAAACAATGACTTACATCAATTCTTTTACATAATTCTTGTTTCTCATGACATTTCTAACATTGCCCACAATTATCAACTTTCTAAGTCTTTCTGAGCAAGAGAAATCGCAAAACAGTCATTTCTTCATTGCCGTCCAAAAACAACGCTTTTCTACACTCCGGTCTCCCTTTCTCTTGGAAACAATGACTTACATCAATTCTTTTACATAATTCTTGTTTCTCATGACATTTCTAACATTGCCCACAATTATCAACTTTCTAAGTCTTTCTGAGCAAGAGAAATCGCAAAACAGTCATTTCTTCATTGCCGTCCAAAAACAATGCTTTTTTACACTCCGGTCTCCCTTTCTCTTGGAAACAATGACTTACATCAATTCTTTTACATAATTCTTGTTTCTCATGACAATTCTAACATTGCCCACAATTATCAACTTTCTAAGTCTTTCTGAGCAGGAGAAATTGCAAAACATAGTCATTTCTTCATTGCCGTCCAAAAACAACGCTTTTTTACACTCCTGTCTCCCTTTCTCTTGGAAACAATGACTTACATCAATTCTTTTACATAATTCTTGTTTCTCATGACATTTCTAACATTGCCCACAATTATCAACTTTCTAAGTCTTTCTGAGCAGGAGAAATCGCAAAACATAGTCATTTCTTCATTGCCGTCCAAAAACAACGCTTTTTTACACTCCTGTCTCCCTTTCTCTTGGAAACAATGACTTACATCAATTCTTTTACATAATTCTTGTTTCTCATGACATTTCTTACATTGCCCACAATTATCAACTTTCTAAGTCTTTCTGAGCAGGAGAAATCGCAAAACATAGTCATTTCTTCATTGCCGTCCAAAAACAACGCTTTTTTACACTCCGGTCTCCCTTTCTCTTGGAAACAATGACTTACATCAATTCTTTTACATAATTCTTGTTTCTCATGACATTTCTAACATTGCCCACAATAATCAACTTTCTAAGTCTTTCTGAGCAGGAGAAATCGCAAAACATAGTAATTTCTTCATTGCCGTCCAAAAACAACGCTTTTTTACACTCCTGTCTCCCTTTCTCTTGGAAACAATGACTTACATCAATTCTTTTACATAATTCTTGTTTCTCATGACATTTCTTACATTGCCCACAATTATCAACTTTCTAAGTCTTTCTGAGCAGGAGAAATCGCAAAACATAGTCATTTCTTCATTGCCGTCCAAAAACAACGCTTTTTTACACTCCTGTCTCCCTTTCTCTTGGAAACAATGACTTACATCAATTCTTTTACATAATTCTTGTTTCTCATGACATTTCTAACATTGCCCACAATTATCAACTTTCTAAGTCTTTCTGAGCAAGAGAAATCGCAAAACAGTCATTTCTTCATTGCCGTCCAAAAACAATGCTTTTTTACACTCCGGTCTCCCCTTTCTCTTGGAAACAATGACTTACATCAATTCTTTTACATAATTCTTGTTTCTCATGACATTTCTAACATTGCCCACAATTATCAACTTTCTAAGTCTTTCTGAGCAGGAGAAATCGCAAAACATAGTCATTTCTTCATTGCCGTCCAAAAACAACGCTTTTTTACACTCCTGTCTCCCTTTCTCTTGGAAACAATGACTTACATCAATTCTTTTACATAATTCTTGTTTCTCATGACATTTCTAACATTGCCCACAATTATCAACTTTCTAAGTCTTTCTGAGCAGGAGAAATCGCAAAACATAGTCATTTCTTCATTGCCGTCCAAAAACAACGCTTTTTTACACTCCTGTCTCCCTTTCTCTTGGAAACAATGACTTACATCAATTCTTTTACATAATTCTTGTTTCTCATGACATTTCTTACATTGCCCACAATTATCAACTTTCTAAGTCTTTCTGAGCAGGAGAAATCGCAAAACATAGTCATTTCTTCATTGCCGTCCAAAAACAACGCTTTTTTACACTCCTGTCTCCCTTTCTCTTGGAAACAATGACTTACATCAATTCTTTTACATAATTCTTGTTTCTCATGACATTTCTAACATTGCCCACAATTATCAACTTTCTAAGTCTTTCTGAGCAGGAGAAATCGCAAAACATAGTCATTTCTTCATTGCCGTCCAAAAACAACGCTTTTTTACACTCCTGTCTCCCTTTCTCTTGGAAACAATGACTTACATCAATTCTTTTACATAATTCTTGTTTCTCATGACATTTCTAACATTGCCCACAATTATCAACTTTCTAAGTCTTTCTGAGCAGGAGAAATCGCAAAACATAGTCATTTCTTCATTGCCGTCCAAAAACAACGCTTTTTTACACTCCTGTCTCCCTTTCTCTTGGAAACAATGACTTACATCAATTCTTTTACATAATTCTTGTTTCTCATGACATTTCTTACATTGCCCACAATTATCAACTTTCTAAGTCTTTCTGAGCAGGAGAAATCGCAAAACATAGTCATTTCTTCATTGCCGTCCAAAAACAACGCTTTTTTACACTCCTGTCTCCCTTTCTCTTGGAAACAATGACTTACATCAATTCTTTTACATAATTCTTGTTTCTCATGACATTTCTAACATTGCCCACAATTATCAACTTTCTAAGTCTTTCTGAGCAGGAGAAATCGCAAAACATAGTCATTTCTTCATTGCCGTCCAAAAACAACGCTTTTTTACACTCCGGTCTCCCTTTCTCTTGGAAACAATGACTTACATCAATTCTTTTACATAATTCTTGTTTCTCATGACATTTCTAACATTGCCCACAATTATCAACTTTCTAAGTCTTTCTGAGCAAGAGAAATCGCAAAAAAATCATTTCTTCATTGCCGTCCAAAAACAACGCTTTTTTACACTCCGGTCTCCCTTTCTCTTGGAAACAATGACTTACATCAATTCTTTTACATAATTCTTGTTTCTCATGACATTTCTAACATTGCCCACAATTATCAACTTTCTAAGTCTTTCTGAGCAAGAGAAATCGCAAAACAGGTCATTTCTTCATTGCCGTCCAAAAACTATGCTTTTTTACACTCCGGTCTCCCTTTCTCTTGGAAACAATGACTTACATCAATTCTTTTACATAATTCTTGTTTCTCATGACATTTCTAACATTGCCCACAATTATCAACTTTCTAAGTCTTTCTGAGCAAGAGAAATCGCAAAACATAGTCATTTCTTCATTGCCGTCCAAAAACAACGCTTTTTTACACTCCGGTCTCCCTTTCTCTTGGAAACAATGACTTACATCAATTCTTTTACATAATTCTTGTTTCTCATGACATTTCTAACATTGCCCACAATTATCAACTTTCTAAGTCTTTCTGAGCAGGAGAAATCGCAAAACATAGTCATTTCTTCATTGCCGTTAAAAACAACGCTTTTTTACACTCCGGTCTCCCTTTCTCTTGGAAACAATAACTTACATCAATTCTTTTACATAATTCTTGTTTCTCATGACATTTCTAACATTGCCCACAATTATCAACTTTCTAAATCTTTCTGAGCAGGAGAAATCGCAAAACATAGTCATTTCTTCATTGCCGTCCAAAAACAACGCTTTTTTACACTCCTGTCTCCCTTTCTTTGGAAACAATGACTTACATCAATTCTTTTACATAATTCTTGTTTCTCATGACATTTCTAACATTGCCCACAATTATCAACTTTCTAAGTCTTTCTGAGCAGGAGAAATCGCAAAACATAGTCATTTCTTCATTGCCGTCCAAAAACAACGCTTTTTTACACTCCTGTCTCCCTTTCTCTTGGAAACAATGACTTACATCAATTCTTTTACATAATTCTTGTTTCTCATGACATTTCTTACATTGCCCACAATTATCAACTTTCTAAGTCTTTCTGAGCAGGAGAAATCGCAAAACATAGTCATTTCTTCATTGCCGTCCAAAAACAACGCTTTTTTACACTCCTGTCTCCCTTTCTCTTGGAAACAATGACTTACATCAATTCTTTTACATAATTCTTGTTTCTCATGACATTTCTAACATTGCCCACAATTATCAACTTTCTAAGTCTTTCTGAGCAAGAGAAATCGCAAAACAGTCATTTCTTCATTGCCGTCCAAAAACAACGCTTTTCTACACTCCTGTCTCCCTTTCTCTTGGAAACAATGACTTACATCAATTCTTTTACATAATTCTTGTTTCTCATGACATTTCTTACATTGCCCACAATTATCAACTTTCTAAGTCTTTCTGAGCAGGAGAAATCGCAAAACATAGTCATTTCTTCATTGCCGTCCAAAAACAACGCTTTTTTACACTCCTGTCTCCCTTTCTCTTGGAAACAATGACTTACATCAATTCTTTTACATAATTCTTGTTTCTCATGACATTTCTTACATTGCCCACAATTATCAACTTTCTAAGTCTTTCTGAGCAGGAGAAATTGCAAAACATAGTCATTTCTTCATTGCCGTCCAAAAACAACGCTTTTTTACACTCCGGTCTCCCTTTCTCTTGGAAACAATGACTTACATCAATTCTTTTACATAATTCTTGTTTCTCATGACATTTCTAACATTGCCCACAATTATCAACTTTCTAAGTCTTTCTGAGCAGGAGAAATCGCAAAACATAGTAATTTCTTCATTGCCGTCCAAAAACAACGCTTTTTTACACTCCTGTCTCCCTTTCTCTTGGAAACAATGACTTACATCAATTCTTTTACATAATTCTTGTATCTCATGACATTTCTAACATTGCCCACAATTATCAACTTTCTAAGTCTTTCTGAGCAGGAGAAATCGCAAAACATAGTCATTTCTTCATTGCCGTCCAAAAACAACGCTTTTTTACACTCCTGTCTCCCTTTCTCTTGGAAACAATGACTTACATCAATTCTTTTACATAATTCTTGTTTCTCATGACATTTCTAACATTGCCCACAATTATCAACTTTCTAAGTCTTTCTGAGCAGGAGAAATCGCAAAACATAGTCATTTCTTCATTGCCGTCCAAAAACAACGCTTTTTTACACTCCTGTCTCCCTTTCTCTTGGAAACAATGACTTACATCAATTCTTTTACATAATTCTTGTTTCTCATGACATTTCTAACATTGCCCACAATTATCAACTTTCTAAGTCTTTCTGAGCAGGAGAAATCGCAAAACATAGTCATTTCTTCATTGCCGTCCAAAAACAACGCTTTTTTACACTCCTGTCTCCCTTTCTCTTGGAAACAATGACTTACATCAATTCTTTTACATAATTCTTGTTTCTCATGACATTTCTTACATTGCCCACAATTATCAACTTTCTAAGTCTTTCTGAGCAGGAGAAATCGCAAAACATAGTCATTTCTTCATTGCCGTCCAAAAACAACGCTTTTTTACACTCCTGTCTCCCTTTCTCTTGGAAACAATGACTTACATCAATTCTTTTACATAATTCTTGTTTCTCATGACATTTCTAACATTGCCCACAATTATCAACTTTCTAAGTCTTTCTGAGCAGGAGAAATCGCAAAACATAGTCATTTCTTCATTGCCGTCCAAAAACAACGCTTTTTTACACTCCTGTCTCCCTTTCTCTTGGAAACAATGACTTACATCAATTCTTTTACATAATTCTTGTTTCTCATGACATTTCTAACATTGCCCACAATTATCAACTTTCTAAGTCTTTCTGAGCAGGAGAAATCGCAAAACATAGTCATTTCTTCATTGCCGTCCAAAAACAACGCTTTTTTACACTCCTGTCTCCCTTTCTCTTGGAAACAATGACTTACATCAATTCTTTTACATAATTCTTGTTTCTCATGACATTTCTTACATTGCCCACAATTATCAACTTTCTAAGTCTTTCTGAGCAGGAGAAATCGCAAAACATAGTCATTTCTTCATTGCCGTCCAAAAACAACGCTTTTTTACACTCCTGTCTCCCTTTCTCTTGGAAACAATGACTTACATCAATTCTTTTACATAATTCTTGTTTCTCATGACATTTCTAACATTGCCCACAATTATCAACTTTCTAAGTCTTTCTGAGCAGGAGAAATCGCAAAACATAGTCATTTCTTCATTGCCGTCCAAAAACAACGCTTTTTTACACTCCGGTCTCCCTTTCTCTTGGAAACAATGACTTACATCAATTCTTTTACATAATTCTTGTTTCTCATGACATTTCTAACATTGCCCACAATTATCAACTTTCTAAGTCTTTCTGAGCAAGAGAAATCGCAAAAAAATCATTTCTTCATTGCCGTCCAAAAACAACGCTTTTTTACACTCCGGTCTCCCTTTCTCTTGGAAACAATGACTTACATCAATTCTTTTACATAATTCTTGTTTCTCATGACATTTCTAACATTGCCCACAATTATCAACTTTCTAAGTCTTTCTGAGCAAGAGAAATCGCAAAACAGTCATTTCTTCATTGCCGTCCAAAAACTATGCTTTTTTACACTCCGGTCTCCCTTTCTCTTGGAAACAATGACTTACATCAATTCTTTTACATAATTCTTGTTTCTCATGACATTTCTAACATTGCCCACAATTATCAACTTTCTAAGTCTTTCTGAGCAAGAGAAATCGCAAAACATAGTCATTTCTTCATTGCCGTCCAAAAACAACGCTTTTTTACACTCCGGTCTCCCTTTCTCTTGGAAACAATGACTTACATCAATTCTTTTACATAATTCTTGTTTCTCATGACATTTCTAACATTGCCCACAATTATCAACTTTCTAAGTCTTTCTGAGCAGGAGAAATCGCAAAACATAGTCATTTCTTCATTGCCGTCCAAAAACAACGCTTTTTTACACTCCGGTCTCCCTTTCTCTTGGAAACAATAACTTACATCAATTCTTTTACATAATTCTTGTTTCTCATGACATTTCTAACATTGCCCACAATTATCAACTTTCTAAATCTTTCTGAGCAGGAGAAATCGCAAAACATAGTCATTTCTTCATTGCCGTCCAAAAACAACGCTTTTTTACACTCCTGTCTCCCTTTCTCTTGGAAACAATGACTTACATCAATTCTTTTACATAATTCTTGTTTCTCATGACATTTCTAACATTGCCCACAATTATCAACTTTCTAAGTCTTTCTGAGCAGGAGAAATCGCAAAACATAGTCATTTCTTCATTGCCGTCCAAAAACAACGCTTTTTTACACTCCTGTCTCCCTTTCTCTTGGAAACAATGACTTACATCAATTCTTTTACATAATTCTTGTTTCTCATGACATTTCTTACATTGCCCACAATTATCAACTTTCTAAGTCTTTCTGAGCAGGAGAAATCGCAAAACATAGTCATTTCTTCATTGCCGTCCAAAAACAACGCTTTTTTACACTCCTGTCTCCCTTTCTCTTGGAAACAATGACTTACATCAATTCTTTTACATAATTCTTGTTTCTCATGACATTTCTAACATTGCCCACAATTATCAACTTTCTAAGTCTTTCTGAGCAAGAGAAATCGCAAAACAGTCATTTCTTCATTGCCGTCCAAAAACAACGCTTTTCTACACTCCTGTCTCCCTTTCTCTTGGAAACAATGACTTACATCAATTCTTTTACATAATTCTTGTTTCTCATGACATTTCTTACATTGCCCACAATTATCAACTTTCTAAGTCTTTCTGAGCAGGAGAAATCGCAAAACATAGTCATTTCTTCATTGCCGTCCAAAAACAACGCTTTTTTACACTCCTGTCTCCCTTTCTCTTGGAAACAATGACTTACATCAATTCTTTTACATAATTCTTGTTTCTCATGACATTTCTTACATTGCCCACAATTATCAACTTTCTAAGTCTTTCTGAGCAGGAGAAATCGCAAAACATAGTCAATTCTTCATTGCCGTCCAAAAACAACGCTTTTTTACACTCCGGTCTCCCTTTCTCTTGGAAACAATGACTTACATCAATTCTTTTACATAATTCTTGTTTCTCATGACATTTCTAACATTGCCCACAATTATCAACTTTCTAAGTCTTTCTGAGCAGGAGAAATCGCAAAACATAGTAATTTCTTCATTGCCGTCCAAAAACAACGCTTTTTTACACTCCTGTCTCCCTTTCTCTTGGAAACAATGACTTACATCAATTCTTTTACATAATTCTTGTATCTCATGACATTTCTAACATTGCCCACAATTATCAACTTTCTAAGTCTTTCTGAGCAGGAGAAATCGCAAAACATAGTCATTTCTTCATTGCCGTCCAAAAACAACGCTTTTTTACACTCCGGTCTCCCTTTCTCTTGGAAACAATGACTTACATCAATTCTTTTACATAATTCTTGTTTCTCATGACATTTCTAACATTGCCCACAATTATCAACTTTCTAAGTCTTTCTGAGCAAGAGAAATCGCAAAAAAATCATTTCTTCATTGCCGTCCAAAAACAACGCTTTTTTACACTCCGGTCTCCCTTTCTCTTGGAAACAATGACTTACATCAATTCTTTTACATAATTCTTGTTTCTCATGACATTTCTAACATTGCCCACAATTATCAACTTTCTAAGTCTTTCTGAGCAAGAGAAATCGCAAAACAGTCATTTCTTCATTGCCGTCCAAAAACTATGCTTTTTTACACTCCGGTCTCCCTTTCTCTTGGAAACAATGACTTACATCAATTCTTTTACATAATTCTTGTTTCTCATGACATTTCTAACATTGCCCACAATTATCAACTTTCTAAGTCTTTCTGAGCAAGAGAAATCGCAAAACATAGTCATTTCTTCATTGCCGTCCAAAAACAACGCTTTTTTACACTCCGGTCTCCCTTTCTCTTGGAAACAATGACTTACATCAATTCTTTTACATAATTCTTGTTTCTCATGACATTTCTTACATTGCCCACAATTATCAACTTTCTAAGTCTTTCTGAGCAGGAGAAATCGCAAAACATAGTCATTTCTTCATTGCCGTCCAAAAACAACGCTTTTTTACACTCCTGTCTCCTTTCTCTTGGAAACAATGACTTACATCAATTCTTTTACATAATTCTTGTTTCTCATGACATTTCTAACATTGCCCACAATTATCAACTTTCTAAGTCTTTCTGAGCAAGAGAAATCGCAAAACAGTCATTTCTTCATTGCCGTCCAAAAACAACGCTTTTCTACACTCCGGTCTCCCTTTCTCTTGGAAACAATGACTTACATCAATTCTTTTACATAATTCTTGTTTCTCATGACATTTCTAACATTGCCCACAATTATCAACTTTCTAAGTCTTTCTGAGCAAGAGAAATCGCAAAACAGTCATTTCTTCATTGCCGTCCAAAACAATGCTTTTTTACACTCCGGTCTCCCTTTCTCTTGGAAACAATGACTTACATCAATTCTTTTACATAATTCTTGTTTCTCATGACAATTCTAACATTGCCCACAATTATCAACTTTCTAAGTCTTTCTGAGCAGGAGAAATTGCAAAACATAGTCATTTCTTCATTGCCGTCCAAAAACAACGCTTTTTTACACTCCTGTCTCCCTTTCTCTTGGAAACAATGACTTACATCAATTCTTTTACATAATTCTTGTTTCTCATGACATTTCTAACATTGCCCACAATTATCAACTTTCTAAGTCTTTCTGAGCAGGAGAAATCGCAAAACATAGTCATTTCTTCATTGCCGTCCAAAAACAACGCTTTTTTACACTCCTGTCTCCCTTTCTCTTGGAAACAATGACTTACATCAATTCTTTTACATAATTCTTGTTTCTCATGACATTTCTTACATTGCCCACAATTATCAACTTTCTAAGTCTTTCTGAGCAGGAGAAATCGCAAAACATAGTCATTTCTTCATTGCCGTCCAAAAACAACGCTTTTTTACACTCCGGTCTCCCTTTCTCTTGGAAACAATGACTTACATCAATTCTTTTACATAATTCTTGTTTCTCATGACATTTCTAACATTGCCCACAATAATCAACTTTCTAAGTCTTTCTGAGCAGGAGAAATCGCAAAACATAGTAATTTCTTCATTGCCGTCCAAAAACAACGCTTTTTTACACTCCTGTCTCCCTTTCTCTTGGAAACAATGACTTACATCAATTCTTTTACATAATTCTTGTTTCTCATGACATTTCTTACATTGCCCACAATTATCAACTTTCTAAGTCTTTCTGAGCAGGAGAAATCGCAAAACATAGTCATTTCTTCATTGCCGTCCAAAAACAACGCTTTTTTACACTCCTGTCTCCCTTTCTCTTGGAAACAATGACTTACATCAATTCTTTTACATAATTCTTGTTTCTCATGACATTTCTAACATTGCCCACAATTATCAACTTTCTAAGTCTTTCTGAGCAAGAGAAATCGCAAAACAGTCATTTCTTCATTGCCGTCCAAAAACAATGCTTTTTTACACTCCGGTCTCCCTTTCTCTTGGAAACAATGACTTACATCAATTCTTTTACATAATTCTTGTTTCTCATGACATTTCTAACATTGCCCACAATTATCAACTTTCTAAGTCTTTCTGAGCAGGAGAAATCGCAAAACATAGTCATTTCTTCATTGCCGTCCAAAAACAACGCTTTTTTACACTCCTGTCTCCCTTTCTCTTGGAAACAATGACTTACATCAATTCTTTTACATAATTCTTGTTTCTCATGACATTTCTAACATTGCCCACAATTATCAACTTTCTAAGTCTTTCTGAGCAGGAGAAATCGCAAAACATAGTCATTTCTTCATTGCCGTCCAAAAACAACGCTTTTTTACACTCCTGTCTCCCTTTCTCTTGGAAACAATGACTTACATCAATTCTTTTACATAATTCTTGTTTCTCATGACATTTCTTACATTGCCCACAATTATCAACTTTCTAAGTCTTTCTGAGCAGGAGAAATCGCAAAACATAGTCATTTCTTCATTGCCGTCCAAAAACAACGCTTTTTTACACTCCTGTCTCCCTTTCTCTTGGAAACAATGACTTACATCAATTCTTTTACATAATTCTTGTTTCTCATGACATTTCTAACATTGCCCACAATTATCAACTTTCTAAGTCTTTCTGAGCAGGAGAAATCGCAAAACATAGTCATTTCTTCATTGCCGTCCAAAAACAACGCTTTTTTACACTCCTGTCTCCCTTTCTCTTGGAAACAATGACTTACATCAATTCTTTTACATAATTCTTGTTTCTCATGACATTTCTAACATTGCCCACAATTATCAACTTTCTAAGTCTTTCTGAGCAGGAGAAATCGCAAAACATAGGTCATTTCTTCATTGCCGTCCAAAAACAACGCTTTTTTACACTCCTGTCTCCCTTTCTCTTGGAAACAATGACTTACATCAATTCTTTTACATAATTCTTGTTTCTCATGACATTTCTTACATTGCCCACAATTATCAACTTTCTAAGTCTTTCTGAGCAGGAGAAATCGCAAAACATAGTCATTTCTTCATTGCCGTCCAAAAACAACGCTTTTTTACACTCCTGTCTCCCTTTCTCTTGGAAACAATGACTTACATCAATTCTTTTACATAATTCTTGTTTCTCATGACATTTCTAACATTGCCCACAATTATCAACTTTCTAAGTCTTTCTGAGCAGGAGAAATCGCAAAACATAGTCATTTCTTCATTGCCGTCCAAAAACAACGCTTTTTTACACTCCGGTCTCCCTTTCTCTTGGAAACAATGACTTACATCAATTCTTTTACATAATTCTTGTTTCTCATGACATTTCTAACATTGCCCACAATTATCAACTTTCTAAGTCTTTCTGAGCAAGAGAAATCGCAAAAAAATCATTTCTTCATTGCCGTCCAAAAACAACGCTTTTTTACACTCCGGTCTCCCTTTCTCTTGGAAACAATGACTTACATCAATTCTTTTACATAATTCTTGTTTCTCATGACATTTCTAACATTGCCCACAATTATCAACTTTCTAAGTCTTTCTGAGCAAGAGAAATCGCAAAACAGTCATTTCTTCATTGCCGTCCAAAAACTATGCTTTTTTACACTCCGGTCTCCCTTTCTCTTGGAAACAATGACTTACATCAATTCTTTTACATAATTCTTGTTTCTCATGACATTTCTAACATTGCCCACAATTATCAACTTTCTAAGTCTTTCTGAGCAAGAGAAATCGCAAAACATAGTCATTTCTTCATTGCCGTCCAAAAACAACGCTTTTTTACACTCCGGTCTCCCTTTCTCTTGGAAACAATGACTTACATCAATTCTTTTACATAATTCTTGTTTCTCATGACATTTCTAACATTGCCCACAATTATCAACTTTCTAAGTCTTTCTGAGCAGGAGAAATCGCAAAACATAGTCATTTCTTCATTGCCGTCCAAAAACAACGCTTTTTTACACTCCGGTCTCCCTTTCTCTTGGAAACAATAACTTACATCAATTCTTTTACATAATTCTTGTTTCTCATGACATTTCTAACATTGCCCACAATTATCAGCTTTCTAAATCTTTCTGAGCAGGAGAAATCGCAAAACATAGTCATTTCTTCATTGCCGTCCAAAAACAACGCTTTTTTACACTCCTGTCTCCCTTTCTCTTGGAAACAATGACTTACATCAATTCTTTTACATAATTCTTGTTTCTCATGACATTTCTAACATTGCCCACAATTATCAACTTTCTAAGTCTTTCTGAGCAGGAGAAATCGCAAAACATAGTCATTTCTTCATTGCCGTCCAAAAACAACGCTTTTTTACACTCCTGTCTCCCTTTCTCTTGGAAACAATGACTTACATCAATTCTTTTACATAATTCTTGTTTCTCATGACATTTCTTACATTGCCCACAATTATCAACTTTCTAAGTCTTTCTGAGCAGGAGAAATCGCAAAACATAGTCATTTCTTCATTGCCGTCCAAAAACAACGCTTTTTTACACTCCTGTCTCCCTTTCTCTGGAAACAATGACTTACATCAATTCTTTTACATAATTCTTGTTTCTCATGACATTTCTAACATTGCCCACAATTATCAACTTTCTAAGTCTTTCTGAGCAAGAGAAATCGCAAAACAGTCATTTCTTCATTGCCGTCCAAAAACAACGCTTTTCTACACTCCTGTCTCCCTTTCTCTTGGAAACAATGACTTACATCAATTCTTTTACATAATTCTTGTTTCTCATGACATTTCTTACATTGCCCACAATTATCAACTTTCTAAGTCTTTCTGAGCAGGAGAAATCGCAAAACATAGTCATTTCTTCATTGCCGTCCAAAAACAACGCTTTTTTACACTCCTGTCTCCCTTTCTCTTGGAAACAATGACTTACATCAATTCTTTTACATAATTCTTGTTTCTCATGACATTTCTTACATTGCCCACAATTATCAACTTTCTAAGTCTTTCTGAGCAGGAGAAATCGCAAAACATAGTCATTTCTTCATTGCCGTCCAAAAACAACGCTTTTTTACACTCCGGTCTCCCTTTCTCTTGGAAACAATGACTTACATCAATTCTTTTACATAATTCTTGTTTCTCATGACATTTCTAACATTGCCCACAATTATCAACTTTCTAAGTCTTTCTGAGCAGGAGAAATCGCAAAACATAGTAATTTCTTCATTGCCGTCCAAAAACAACGCTTTTTTACACTCCTGTCTCCCTTTCTCTTGGAAACAATGACTTACATCAATTCTTTTACATAATTCTTGTATCTCATGACATTTCTAACATTGCCCACAATTATCAACTTTCTAAGTCTTTCTGAGCAGGAGAAATCGCAAAACATAGTCATTTCTTCATTGCCGTCCAAAAACAACGCTTTTTTACACTCCGGTCTCCCTTTCTCTTGGAAACAATGACTTACATCAATTCTTTTACATAATTCTTGTTTCTCATGACATTTCTAACATTGCCCACAATTATCAACTTTCTAAGTCTTTCTGAGCAAGAGAAATCGCAAAAAAATCATTTCTTCATTGCCGTCCAAAAACAACGCTTTTTTACACTCCGGTCTCCCTTTCTCTTGGAAACAATGACTTACATCAATTCTTTTACATAATTCTTGTTTCTCATGACATTTCTAACATTGCCCACAATTATCAACTTTCTAAGTCTTTCTGAGCAAGAGAAATCGCAAAACAGTCATTTCTTCATTGCCGTCCAAAAACTATGCTTTTTTACACTCCGGTCTCCCTTTCTCTTGGAAACAATGACTTACATCAATTCTTTTACATAATTCTTGTTTCTCATGACATTTCTAACATTGCCCACAATTATCAACTTTCTAAGTCTTTCTGAGCAAGAGAAATCGCAAAACATAGTCATTTCTTCATTGCCGTCCAAAAACAACGCTTTTTTACACTCCGGTCTCCCTTTCTCTTGGAAACAATGACTTACATCAATTCTTTTACATAATTCTTGTTTCTCATGACATTTCTAACATTGCCCACAATTATCAACTTTCTAAGTCTTTCTGAGCAAGAGAAATCGCAAAACAGTCATTTCTTCATTGCCGTCCAAAAACAATGCTTTTTTACACTCCGGTCTCCCTTTCTCTTGGAAACAATGACTTACATCAATTCTTTTACATAATTCTTGTTTCTCATGACATTTCTAACATTGCCCACAATTATCAACTTTCTAAGTCTTTCTGAGCAGGAGAAATCGCAAAACATAGTCATTTCTTCATTGCCGTCCAAAAACAACGCTTTTTTACACTCCGGTCTCCCTTTCTCTTGGAAACAATAACTTACATCAATTCTTTTACATAATTCTTGTTTCTCATGACATTTCTAACATTGCCCACAATTATCAACTTTCTAAATCTTTCTGAGCAGGAGAAATCGCAAAACATAGTCATTTCTTCATTGCCGTCCAAAAACAACGCTTTTTTACACTCCTGTCTCCCTTTCTCTTGGAAACAATGACTTACATCAATTCTTTTACATAATTCTTGTTTCTCATGACATTTCTAACATTGCCCACAATTATCAACTTTCTAAGTCTTTCTGAGCAGGAGAAATCGCAAAACATAGTCATTTCTTCATTGCCGTCCAAAAACAACGCTTTTTTACACTCCTGTCTCCCTTTCTCTTGGAAACAATGACTTACATCAATTCTTTTACATAATTCTTGTTTCTCATGACATTTCTTACATTGCCCACAATTATCAACTTTCTAAGTCTTTCTGAGCAGGAGAAATCGCAAAACATAGTCATTTCTTCATTGCCGTCCAAAAACAACGCTTTTTTACACTCCTGTCTCCCTTTCTCTTGGAAACAATGACTTACATCAATTCTTTTACATAATTCTTGTTTCTCATGACATTTCTAACATTGCCCACAATTATCAACTTTCTAAGTCTTTCTGAGCAAGAGAAATCGCAAAACAGTCATTTCTTCATTGCCGTCCAAAAACAACGCTTTTCTACACTCCGGTCTCCCTTTCTCTTGGAAACAATGACTTACATCAATTCTTTTACATAATTCTTGTTTCTCATGACATTTCTAACATTGCCCACAATTATCAACTTTCTAAGTCTTTCTGAGCAAGAGAAATCGCAAAACAGTCATTTCTTCATTGCCGTCCAAAAACAATGCTTTTTTACACTCCGGTCTCCCTTTCTCTTGGAAACAATGACTTACATCAATTCTTTTACATAATTCTTGTTTCTCATGACAATTCTAACATTGCCCACAATTATCAACTTTCTAAGTCTTTCTGAGCAGGAGAAATCGCAAAACATAGTCATTTCTTCATTGCCGTCCAAAAACAACGCTTTTTTACACTCCGGTCTCCCTTTCTCTTGGAAACAATGACTTACATCAATTCTTTTACATAATTCTTGTTTCTCATGACATTTCTAACATTGCCCACAATAATCAACTTTCTAAGTCTTTCTGAGCAGGAGAAATCGCAAAACATAGTAATTTCTTCATTGCCGTCCAAAAACAACGCTTTTTTACACTCCTGTCTCCCTTTCTCTTGGAAACAATGACTTACATCAATTCTTTTACATAATTCTTGTTTCTCATGACATTTCTTACATTGCCCACAATTATCAACTTTCTAAGTCTTTCTGAGCAGGAGAAATCGCAAAACATAGTCATTTCTTCATTGCCGTCCAAAAACAACGCTTTTTTACACTCCTGTCTCCCTTTCTCTTGGAAACAATGACTTACATCAATTCTTTTACATAATTCTTGTTTCTCATGACATTTCTAACATTGCCCACAATTATCAACTTTCTAAGTCTTTCTGAGCAAGAGAAATCGCAAAACAGTCATTTCTTCATTGCCGTCCAAAAACAATGCTTTTTTACACTCCGGTCTCCCTTTCTCTTGGAAACAATGACTTACATCAATTCTTTTACATAATTCTTGTTTCTCATGACATTTCTAACATTGCCCACAATTATCAACTTTCTAAGTCTTTCTGAGCAGGAGAAATCGCAAAACATAGTCATTTCTTCATTGCCGTCCAAAAACAACGCTTTTTTACACTCCTGTCTCCCTTTCTCTTGGAAACAATGACTTACATCAATTCTTTTACATAATTCTTGTTTCTCATGACATTTCTAACATTGCCCACAATTATCAACTTTCTAAGTCTTTCTGAGCAGGAGAAATCGCAAAACATAGTCATTTCTTCATTGCCGTCCAAAAACAACGCTTTTTTACACTCCTGTCTCCCTTTCTCTTGGAAACAATGACTTACATCAATTCTTTTACATAATTCTTGTTTCTCATGACATTTCTTACATTGCCCACAATTATCAACTTTCTAAGTCTTTCTGAGCAGGAGAAATCGCAAAACATAGTCATTTCTTCATTGCCGTCCAAAAACAACGCTTTTTTACACTCCTGTCTCCCTTTCTCTTGGAAACAATGACTTACATCAATTCTTTTACATAATTCTTGTTTCTCATGACATTTCTAACATTGCCCACAATTATCAACTTTCTAAGTCTTTCTGAGCAGGAGAAATCGCAAAACATAGTCATTTCTTCATTGCCGTCCAAAAACAACGCTTTTTTACACTCCTGTCTCCCTTTCTCTTGGAAACAATGACTTACATCAATTCTTTTACATAATTCTTGTTTCTCATGACATTTCTAACATTGCCCACAATTATCAACTTTCTAAGTCTTTCTGAGCAGGAGAAATCGCAAAACATAGTCATTTCTTCATTGCCGTCCAAAAACAACGCTTTTTTACACTCCTGTCTCCCTTTCTCTTGGAAACAATGACTTACATCAATTCTTTTACATAATTCTTGTTTCTCATGACATTTCTTACATTGCCCACAATTATCAACTTTCTAAGTCTTTCTGAGCAGGAGAAATCGCAAAACATAGTCATTTCTTCATTGCCGTCCAAAAACAACGCTTTTTTACACTCCTGTCTCCCTTTCTCTTGGAAACAATGACTTACATCAATTCTTTTACATAATTCTTGTTTCTCATGACATTTCTAACATTGCCCACAATTATCAACTTTCTAAGTCTTTCTGAGCAGGAGAAATCGCAAAACATAGTCATTTCTTCATTGCCGTCCAAAAACAACGCTTTTTTACACTCCGGTCTCCCTTTCTCTTGGAAACAATGACTTACATCAATTCTTTTACATAATTCTTGTTTCTCATGACATTTCTAACATTGCCCACAATTATCAACTTTCTAAGTCTTTCTGAGCAAGAGAAATCGCAAAAAAATCATTTCTTCATTGCCGTCCAAAAACAACGCTTTTTTACACTCCGGTCTCCCTTTCTCTTGGAAACAATGACTTACATCAATTCTTTTACATAATTCTTGTTTCTCATGACATTTCTAACATTGCCCACAATTATCAACTTTCTAAGTCTTTCTGAGCAAGAGAAATCGCAAAACAGTCATTTCTTCATTGCCGTCCAAAAACTATGCTTTTTTACACTCCGGTCTCCCTTTCTCTTGGAAACAATGACTTACATCAATTCTTTTACATAATTCTTGTTTCTCATGACATTTCTAACATTGCCCACAATTATCAACTTTCTAAGTCTTTCTGAGCAAGAGAAATCGCAAAACATAGTCATTTCTTCATTGCCGTCCAAAAACAACGCTTTTTTACACTCCGGTCTCCCTTTCTCTTGGAAACAATGACTTACATCAATTCTTTTACATAATTCTTGTTTCTCATGACATTTCTAACATTGCCCACAATTATCAACTTTCTAAGTCTTTCTGAGCAAGAGAAATCGCAAAACAGTCATTTCTTCATTGCCGTCCAAAAACAATGCTTTTTTACACTCCGGTCTCCCTTTCTCTTGGAAACAATGACTTACATCAATTCTTTTACATAATTCTTGTTTCTCATGACATTTCTAACATTGCCCACAATTATCAACTTTCTAAGTCTTTCTGAGCAGGAGAAATCGCAAAACATAGTCATTTCTTCATTGCCGTCCAAAAACAACGCTTTTTTACACTCCGGTCTCCCTTTCTCTTGGAAACAATAACTTACATCAATTCTTTTACATAATTCTTGTTTCTCATGACATTTCTAACATTGCCCACAATTATCAACTTTCTAAATCTTTCTGAGCAGGAGAAATCGCAAAACATAGTCATTTCTTCATTGCCGTCCAAAAACAACGCTTTTTTACACTCCTGTCTCCCTTTCTCTTGGAAACAATGACTTACATCAATTCTTTTACATAATTCTTGTTTCTCATGACATTTCTAACATTGCCCACAATTATCAACTTTCTAAGTCTTTCTGAGCAGGAGAAATCGCAAAACATAGTCATTTCTTCATTGCCGTCCAAAAACAACGCTTTTTTACACTCCTGTCTCCCTTTCTCTTGGAAACAATGACTTACATCAATTCTTTTACATAATTCTTGTTTCTCATGACATTTCTTACATTGCCCACAATTATCAACTTTCTAAGTCTTTCTGAGCAGGAGAAATCGCAAAACATAGTCATTTCTTCATTGCCGTCCAAAAACAACGCTTTTTTACACTCCTGTCTCCCTTTCTCTTGGAAACAATGACTTACATCAATTCTTTTACATAATTCTTGTTTCTCATGACATTTCTAACATTGCCCACAATTATCAACTTTCTAAGTCTTTCTGAGCAAGAGAAATCGCAAAACAGTCATTTCTTCATTGCCGTCCAAAAACAACGCTTTTCTACACTCCTGTCTCCCTTTCTCTTGGAAACAATGACTTACATCAATTCTTTTACATATGTCACGGGCACTAGGAGTATTTACCCAGGGATCACCAGATGGTAGGCTTACCAGAGCAATGTAGATGGTAATAGGGTACTCTGGTAGCTGGGTGATCACGGAACATGAAATGATGGCCGATGAGATGCTCAGGAAAGTCTATGACTAGCAACACTGGTAATAATGAGGTAATGATACACAAGGAACTGTATGGACAAGGACACGTGAAGGTAGTCAGTGGTCTGCGATAGCAAGTTGTACCACTGCTATAGTGAGGTGGAATGTCCAACAGAAACAAGGAGGTGATGAGAGTCAGCGGTCTGCGGGTAGCAAGTTGTACCGCTGTCTGAGTGAAGGAATGGAATCCAAGTGGAGGTATCCAGGTAGTCAGTGGTCTGCGGTAGCAAGTTGTACCACTGCTCTGTGAGAGGATAATGGAACAGGTGATACCGGAAACAGGGATCAGTGGTCTGACATCAGCAAGTTGTACCACTGCATATATATGTGAGGAGGTGCACGGGGGAAGACTGCAACACAGGATATACACAGGCACCTTATACACGATCCACAGTAATATGCACAATATAGGTATATATATATGTAAATGACTGATCAGGTCTGCAATCTAGAAAGTCTCTTGAAGTAGTCCAGCACAATGATAACACAGTCAATGATGGCAATAGACTCAGCGGATAGCAGACTCCAGAGAGAACCAAACACAGTCCAGCAAGATATGCAATACACAGCACAGTCAATGAGAAGTATGCATACCGTGGTTCAGCAGTAGCAGTCAGATGGGATTGCAGCGGTACCTGAGCGGCTGGAGGCCGACTGGATAGGAAGTCCCTGGATAGGAGAAGCAGCGGTCTAGCAGGTGCAGCGCACAGGTGAGTAGACCGACAGGGACACGAATCCACAGGAGTCAGCAACACGTGGAACTGGACTCATAGGAAACCCAGGAGAATGGAGATGATCCAGCAGAGGGTAGTAGAAGAGATACAAATCCAATGCTGACAGGAGGGTAGAGGCCAGTGGAACACGTGAAGGCGTGGAGAGTGGATCAGCAGGAGATGGACGATAGCGCTGACCACAGCGGCAGGACTCAGCGGCACACGGAGGTAACCAGTAGCAACCACAGGAACCAACAGCGATGGGAAACAGGAGTGCAGCGCAGGGCCGGAGCTGTAGATCACGAAGTGTAGCAGATGGTAATGAAAAGCGGCAGTCTCGAGGAAGTCACAGCAAAGATGAGATGAGAGTGTAGTGCACGGAGGCAGCGGATAGTAGTCAGCTGGCAGTCACGATGTTAAACACAGGCGAGTTGCAAGCAGGAGACTGTAGTGCACAGAGGCAGCGGATAGTAGTCAGCTGGCAGTCACGATGTTGAACACAGGCGAGTTGCAAGCAGGAGACTGTAGTGCACAGAGGCAGCGGATAGAAATCAGCAAACAGACTTGATGAGAAGCAGGAGAGTGAGGTAAAAGCTGGAGTGCACGGAGGCAGCGGATAGCAATGAGCAAACAGTCACATCGATATAAAATAACGTTGAAGTGGTGTAGAAGACTGTAGTGCACGGAGGCAGCGGATAGGAATCAGCAAACAGTCATGATGATAAAGTTGATGGTAGAAGTGGTATGGAACCACAGTAGTAGAAGTGGTTTGGAAACCACAGGAATCAGCAGCACTGAATACACAAGTAATACAGGAACACCTTCAGAGACTCATGAGGAATGAGACTCCAAGATCAGGCAACGTGGTGGTGACCACAGGTGCTTAATATAGGGAGGTTGCCTGATCTGCCAATTAAGTTAAAGGAGTATACACTGAAGTATAGAAAAGGGCTGCGCATGCGCAGACCCTCAGGATGGCGGACGGCCACGGTTCCTAAATGTCCGGGAAGAGGCACTCACGGTCCGGTGAGTGACAGTACCCCCCCTTTTAAAGGTGGGCACAGAACGCCTGGAACCGGGCTTGTCCGGATTTTTGGAGTAAAACTTCTTCAAAAGGGCAGGAGCATTAAGATCTTCAGCTTTGATCCAAGAGCGCTCCTCAGGACCAAAGCCCTTCCAATGAACGAGGAAGTGGAGGACTCCTCGCGAAATTTTTGCATCTAGTACCTCGGTAATCTCAAAATCCTCCTCCTGATGAACTTGAACTGGCTGCGGAGCTGAGGGAGGAGTTGAAAAACGGTTGATAATAAGAGGTTTGAGCAAAGATACATGGAAGGCATTAGAAATCCGAAGACTCTTAGGAAGAAGGAGTTTCACACATACTGGATTGATAACTTGAATGATCCTATATGGACCAATAAAACGAGGGGCGAATTTCATGGATGGAACCTTCAAACGAATATTTTTTGTGGATAACCAGACACGATCTCCAATTTTTAGTGGTGGAATAGCCCGCCTCTTCTTATCAGCGAAAGATTTATATTTGACAGATGTCTTCTTTAAACAGGTTCTGACCTGAGACCAGATATTTTTAAAGGTCTGACAAACCGTTTCCACCGCAGGAACTTGGGTGGGCGGGAGGGCAGGAAATTCCGGAAAAGACGGATGGTGACCGTAGACCACAAAGAATGGAGTTTTGGATGATGACTCATGGTACATGTTGTTATGGGCGAACTCAGCCCAAGGGAGTAACTCTACCCAGTTGTCTTGATTGGCTGATGAAAATATCCTTATAAAAGTCTCAAGATCTTGATTGACACGTTCGGTTTGTCCATTGGATTGTGGATGGTAAGAAGATGAGAGTGCTAATCGTATGCCCAAGGTTTTACAAAGGGCTCGCCAGAATCTGGACACGAATTGTACTCCTCTATCAGACACAATCTCAGATGGACATCCATGGATACGGAAGATCTCTTTAATGAAATGTTCAGCCAGGATAGACGAGGAAGGCAAACCAGACAGAGGGATGAAATGAGCCATCTTCGAAAATCTGTCCACTACCACCCAAATAGTGTTATGGTTCTTACTAGGTGGTAAGTCAGTAACGAAATCCATACTAATATGGGTCCATGGTTTGGACGGAATGGGTAGTGGTCGCAGCAACCCTGCTGGGGTTCTGCGGGAGGATTTGAATTGCGAACATAATTCACAGGAAGCAATGAACTCTTTGACGTCTCTCCTCATTGAAGGCCACCAGTAACTTCGAGAGAGGATCTCAAAAGTCTTGTGTTCACCGGCGTGTCCAGAAAAACGAGAGGCATGGAACCACGAAAGGATTTTCCTCCTTAGAGTAGGAGGCACGAGGGTCTTCCCAAATGGTAGCGTTTTGGTGGATGAAGCAGCCAGTGAGATACATTTGGGGTCTAGAATGGTATGGTTGGAAACCTCTTCTATATCAGAGGACGTAACAAAGGCTCTAGATAAGGCATCAGCTTTTTTGTTCTTGGCAGCTGGTTTGAAGGTAATTATTAATTCAAAACGGGAAAAGAAAAGAGACCATCTTGCTTGACGAGGGTTCAAGCATTGGGCAGACTGGAGATATGACAAGTTCTTATGATCCGTGAAGATCGTCACCGGATGGCGAGCTCCCTCCAACAAGTATCTCCATTCCTCTAATGCGGCTTTGATAGCCAGTAATTCCTTGTCTCCGATGGTATAATTCTTCTCTGCGGGTAGGAGACCCCGAGAATAGAAGGCACAAGGGTGGAATTTTTGCTGTTCCGAGCGTTGGGAGAGAATAGCTCCTAAGCCCACATTAGAGGCATCTACTTCTAGAAAAAAGGGGAGTGTCACATCAGGCTGACGAAGGATTGGAGCCGAAGAGAAGGACTCTTTTAATGTTTGAAAGGCTTGAATAGCCTCAGTAGACCATTGCTTAGGATTAGCCCCTTTTCGAGTCAGGGCCACAATAGGAGATGCAATGGAAGAAAAGTCTTGAATGAAGCGTCTATAGTAATTGGCAAAACCTAAAAAACGCTGGATGGCACGAAGAGTAGTTGGCTGGGGCCAATGTAGTACAGCGTTTACTTTGTCAGGATCCATCTTCAGACCAACTCCGGAAACAATATACCCCAAGAATGGAATCTGGGGTAATTCGAATGAACATTTTTCTAATTTACAGAACAATGAATTTTTCCGTAGCCTGGAGAGGACTTCTGCCACATGTTGGTGGTGAGAAGGCAGGTCCTGTGAAAAAATCAATATGTCGTCCAGGTAGACGACGACACATACATATAATAAGTCCCGAAAAATCTCATTGATGAAGCCCTGAAAAACAGCGGGGGCATTACATAGCCCGAAAGGCATTACCAGATATTCGTAATGCCCGTCTCTGGTGTTAAACGCCGTCTTCCATTCGTCACCGGAACGGATTCTGATTAAATTGTAGGCACCACGAAGATCCAGCTTAGTAAAAATACGGGCTCCCTTGATGCGGTCAAATAGCTCAGTGATCAACGGAATGGGATACCGATTCTTGATAGTAATGGCATTGAGTCCACGAAAATCTATACAAGGGCGTAATGATCCATCCTTCTTTTTGACAAAGAAGAACCCAGCTCCAGCGGGCGAGGTGGAAGGTCGAATGAACCCACGCTGGAGGTTCTCCCGTATATATTCAGATGTAGCTTGAGTTTCAGGTAACGAGAGTGGATAGACCCGGCCCCTGGGAGGAGTCTTGCCAGGAAGAAGATCAATCGGACAATCCCAAGAACGATGAGGAGGAAGACGTTCAGACTGAGCTTTATCAAAAACATCGGTAAATGAAGCATATTGAGGAGGGAGTCCCGGTGAAATAGCTGAGATGGAAGCTTGCTGTACCTTGAGAGGGATGACTTGGGAAAGGCAATGATGGTGACATTCAGGCCCCCAAGACGTGACTTGAGGGGTGCGCCAGTCAATCTGGGGAGAGTGACACTGAAGCCATGGAAGGCCTAGGACAATCGGACTTGTCGTAACAGGAAGAATTAAAAACGATATCTCTTCATGATGCAGAGCACCAATCTGAAGGGTTACTGGAGACGTACTCTGGGTGATGAGACCGTTGATGAGACGTGATCCATCGATAGCCGTCACAGTAATGGGAGTTTTTAAGGTAATCATTGGTAGAGACCATTGATTAACTAACGATTTGGAAATAAAATTTCCTGCTGCTCCGGAATCAATCAATGCCTGTGACTCAAAGGTCTTGGTAGCAAAGGAAATAGTCACATCAAAAGCGCAGACTTTAGATTTCATAGACGATGGAGAGGACTCCAGGGACCCTAACTTCACCTCTCCAGAACTAGTTAGGGCCTGGCATTTCCCGATCTCTTAGGGCAGGAGCTGAGGACATGAGTGGAATCAGCACAATAGATACAGAGTCTATTCTTGACTCTTCGTTTCCTCTCCTCAGAAGATAACTTGGAACGTCCTATCTCCATGGGAATCACAGCGGGTGACACTGGACGAAATTGAGGGTTAGAGCGAAAAGGTGCTTTAGCAGAAGTCGTTTTCTCAGCCTCTCTTTCACGAAATCTCATATCAACACGATGGCATAGAGAGATCAAATCTTCAAGTGACGAAGGAAGCTCTTGGGTAGTCAGTGCATCTTTAATTTTATCGGAAAGCCCCTGCCAGAAGGCGGCAACTAGGGCTTCAGTGTTCCACTGAAGTTCAGAGGCTAAGATCCTAAATTGAATGACGTACTGGCCTACAGTATGAGATCCTTGTCGCAGACGGAGGATGCTGGAAGCAGCGGAGGTCACACGACCTGGTTCATCGAACACACTTCGGAATGTAGAAATGAATTTGGCACTATCTTGTAATATTGGATCGTTCCTCTCCCACAGAGGGGAGGCCCAAGCCAGGGCTTGTCCTGAAAACAAAGAGATAAGATAGGCCACTCTGGAACGATGGGTAGAAAAATTTTGAGGTTGGAGCTCAAAATGGACTGAACATTGGTTAAGGAAACCCCTACAAGTTTTGGGGTCTCCATCGTACTTTGACGGAGTAGGCAGGTGAAGCGTGGAAGCTATAGACACCTGGGATGGCAATGGGGAAACGGAGGAAAGCACAGGAGCTTCAGTAGTAGCTGTCACAGTCTGTCCAGATGTTCCTTGGGAGGTTAATGACTGATAACACTGAAGTAACAGCTGTTGGCGGGCATCCTGTTGCTCCAAACGGCTAACCAGATGTTGCAGCATCTCTTTGGCGGTAGGTTCCACATCTGGGTCTGTCATGCCTGATCTTACTGTCACGGGCACTAGGAGTATTTACCCAGGGATCACCAGATGGTAGGCTTACCAGAGCAATGTAGATGGTAATAGGGTACTCTGGTAGCTGGGTGATCACGGAACATGAAATGATGGCCGATGAGATGCTCAGGAAAGTCTATGACTAGCAACACTGGTAATAATGAGGTAATGATACACAAGGAACTGTATGGACAAGGACACGTGAAGGTAGTCAGTGGTCTGCGATAGCAAGTTGTACCACTGCTATAGTGAGGTGGAATGTCCAACAGAAACAAGGAGGTGATGAGAGTCAGCGGTCTGCGGGTAGCAAGTTGTACCGCTGTCTGAGTGAAGGAATGGAATCCAAGTGGAGGTATCCAGGTAGTCAGTGGTCTGCGGTAGCAAGTTGTACCACTGCTCTGTGAGAGGATAATGGAACAGGTGATACCGGAAACAGGGATCAGTGGTCTGACATCAGCAAGTTGTACCACTGCATATATATGTGAGGAGGTGCACGGGGGAAGACTGCAACACAGGATATACACAGGCACCTTATACACGATCCACAGTAATATGCACAATATAGGTATATATATATGTAAATGACTGATCAGGTCTGCAATCTAGAAAGTCTCTTGAAGTAGTCCAGCACAATGATAACACAGTCAATGATGGCAATAGACTCAGCGGATAGCAGACTCCAGAGAGAACCAAACACAGTCCAGCAAGATATGCAATACACAGCACAGTCAATGAGAAGTATGCATACCGTGGTTCAGCAGTAGCAGTCAGATGGGATTGCAGCGGTACCTGAGCGGCTGGAGGCCGACTGGATAGGAAGTCCCTGGATAGGAGAAGCAGCGGTCTAGCAGGTGCAGCGCACAGGTGAGTAGACCGACAGGGACACGAATCCACAGGAGTCAGCAACACGTGGAACTGGACTCATAGGAAACCCAGGAGAATGGAGATGATCCAGCAGAGGGTAGTAGAAGAGATACAAATCCAATGCTGACAGGAGGGTAGAGGCCAGTGGAACACGTGAAGGCGTGGAGAGTGGATCAGCAGGAGATGGACGATAGCGCTGACCACAGCGGCAGGACTCAGCGGCACACGGAGGTAACCAGTAGCAACCACAGGAACCAACAGCGATGGGAAACAGGAGTGCAGCGCAGGGCCGGAGCTGTAGATCACGAAGTGTAGCAGATGGTAATGAAAAGCGGCAGTCTCGAGGAAGTCACAGCAAAGATGAGATGAGAGTGTAGTGCACGGAGGCAGCGGATAGTAGTCAGCTGGCAGTCACGATGTTAAACACAGGCGAGTTGCAAGCAGGAGACTGTAGTGCACAGAGGCAGCGGATAGTAGTCAGCTGGCAGTCACGATGTTGAACACAGGCGAGTTGCAAGCAGGAGACTGTAGTGCACAGAGGCAGCGGATAGAAATCAGCAAACAGACTTGATGAGAAGCAGGAGAGTGAGGTAAAAGCTGGAGTGCACGGAGGCAGCGGATAGCAATGAGCAAACAGTCACATCGATATAAAATAACGTTGAAGTGGTGTAGAAGACTGTAGTGCACGGAGGCAGCGGATAGGAATCAGCAAACAGTCATGATGATAAAGTTGATGGTAGAAGTGGTATGGAACCACAGTAGTAGAAGTGGTTTGGAAACCACAGGAATCAGCAGCACTGAATACACAAGTAATACAGGAACACCTTCAGAGACTCATGAGGAATGAGACTCCAAGATCAGGCAACGTGGTGGTGACCACAGGTGCTTAATATAGGGAGGTTGCCTGATCTGCCAATTAAGTTAAAGGAGTATACACTGAAGTATAGAAAAGGGCTGCGCATGCGCAGACCCTCAGGATGGCGGACGGCCACGGTTCCTAAATGTCCGGGAAGAGGCACTCACGGTCCGGTGAGTGACAACATAATTCTTGTTTCTCATGACATTTCTTACATTGCCCACAATTATCAACTTTCTAAGTCTTTCTGAGCAGGAGAAATCGCAAAACATAGTCATTTCTTCATTGCCGTCCAAAAACAACGCTTTTTTACACTCCTGTCTCCCTTTCTCTTGGAAACAATGACTTACATCAATTCTTTTACATAATTCTTGTTTCTCATGACATTTCTTACATTGCCCACAATTATCAACTTTCTAAGTCTTTCTGAGCAGGAGAAATCGCAAAACATAGTCATTTCTTCATTGCCGTCCAAAAACAACGCTTTTTTACACTCCGGTCTCCCTTTCTCTTGGAAACAATGACTTACATCAATTCTTTTACATAATTCTTGTTTCTCATGACATTTCTAACATTGCCCACAATTATCAACTTTCTAAGTCTTTCTGAGCAGGAGAAATCGCAAAACATAGTAATTTCTTCATTGCCGTCCAAAAACAACGCTTTTTTACACTCCTGTCTCCCTTTCTCTTGGAAACAATGACTTACATCAATTCTTTTACATAATTCTTGTTTCTCATGACATTTCTAACATTGCCCACAATTATCAACTTTCTAAGTCTTTCTGAGCAGGAGAAATCGCAAAACATAGTCATTTCTTCATTGCCGTCCAAAAACAACGCTTTTTTACACTTCGGTCTCCCTTTCTCTTGGAAACAATGACTTACATCAATTCTTTTACATAATTCTTGTTTCTCATGACATTTCTAACATTGCCCACAATTATCAACTTTCTAAGTCTTTCTGAGCAAGAGAAATCGCAAAAAAATCATTTCTTCATTGCCGTCCAAAAACAACGCTTTTTTACACTCCGGTCTCCCTTTCTCTTGGAAACAATGACTTACATCAATTCTTTTACATAATTCTTGTTTCTCATGACATTTCTAACATTGCCCACAATTATCAACTTTCTAAGTCTTTCTGAGCAAGAGAAATCGCAAAACAGTCATTTCTTCATTGCCGTCCAAAAACTATGCTTTTTTACACTCCGGTCTCCCTTTCTCTTGGAAACAATGACTTACATCAATTCTTTTACATAATTCTTGTTTCTCATGACATTTCTAACATTGCCCACAATTATCAACTTTCTAAGTCTTTCTGAGCAAGAGAAATCGCAAAACATAGTCATTTCTTCATTGCCGTCCAAAAACAACGCTTTTTTACACTCCGGTCTCCCTTTCTCTTGGAAACAATGACTTACATCAATTCTTTTACATAATTCTTGTTTCTCATGACATTTCTAACATTGCCCACAATTATCAACTTTCTAAGTCTTTCTGAGCAAGAGAAATCGCAAAACAGTCATTTCTTCATTGCCGTCCAAAAACAATGCTTTTTTACACTCCGGTCTCCCTTTCTCTTGGAAACAATGACTTACATCAATTCTTTTACATAATTCTTGTTTCTCATGACATTTCTAACATTGCCCACAATTATCAACTTTCTAAGTCTTTCTGAGCAGGAGAAATCGCAAAACATAGTCATTTCTTCATTGCCGTCCAAAAACAACGCTTTTTTACACTCCGGTCTCCCTTTCTCTTGGAAACAATAACTTACATCAATTCTTTTACATAATTCTTGTTTCTCATGACATTTCTAACATTGCCCACAATTATCAACTTTCTAAATCTTTCTGAGCAGGAGAAATCGCAAAACATAGTCATTTCTTCATTGCCGTCCAAAAACAACGCTTTTTTACACTCCTGTCTCCCTTTCTCTTGGAAACAATGACTTACATCAATTCTTTTACATAATTCTTGTTTCTCATGACATTTCTAACATTGCCCACAATTATCAACTTTCTAAGTCTTTCTGAGCAGGAGAAATCGCAAAACATAGTCATTTCTTCATTGCCGTCCAAAAACAACGCTTTTTTACACTCCTGTCTCCCTTTCTCTTGGAAACAATGACTTACATCAATTCTTTTACATAATTCTTGTTTCTCATGACATTTCTTACATTGCCCACAATTATCAACTTTCTAAGTCTTTCTGAGCAGGAGAAATCGCAAAACATAGTCATTTCTTCATTGCCGTCCAAAAACAACGCTTTTTTACACTCCTGTCTCCCTTTCTCTTGGAAACAATGACTTACATCAATTCTTTTACATAATTCTTGTTTCTCATGACATTTCTAACATTGCCCACAATTATCAACTTTCTAAGTCTTTCTGAGCAAGAGAAATCGCAAAACAGTCATTTCTTCATTGCCGTCCAAAAACAACGCTTTTCTACACTCCGGTCTCCCTTTCTCTTGGAAACAATGACTTACATCAATTCTTTTACATAATTCTTGTTTCTCATGACATTTCTAACATTGCCCACAATTATCAACTTTCTAAGTCTTTCTGAGCAAGAGAAATCGCAAAACAGTCATTTCTTCATTGCCGTCCAAAAACAATGCTTTTTTACACTCCGGTCTCCCTTTCTCTTGGAAACAATGACTTACATCAATTCTTTTACATAATTCTTGTTTCTCATGACAATTCTAACATTGCCCACAATTATCAACTTTCTAAGTCTTTCTGAGCAGGAGAAATTGCAAAACATAGTCATTTCTTCATTGCCGTCCAAAAACAACGCTTTTTTACACTCCTGTCTCCCTTTCTCTTGGAAACAATGACTTACATCAATTCTTTTACATAATTCTTGTTTCTCATGACATTTCTAACATTGCCCACAATTATCAACTTTCTAAGTCTTTCTGAGCAGGAGAAATCGCAAAACATAGTCATTTCTTCATTGCCGTCCAAAAACAACGCTTTTTTACACTCCTGTCTCCCTTTCTCTTGGAAACAATGACTTACATCAATTCTTTTACATAATTCTTGTTTCTCATGACATTTCTTACATTGCCCACAATTATCAACTTTCTAAGTCTTTCTGAGCAGGAGAAATCGCAAAACATAGTCATTTCTTCATTGCCGTCCAAAAACAACGCTTTTTTACACTCCGGTCTCCCTTTCTCTTGGAAACAATGACTTACATCAATTCTTTTACATAATTCTTGTTTCTCATGACATTTCTAACATTGCCCACAATAATCAACTTTCTAAGTCTTTCTGAGCAGGAGAAATCGCAAAACATAGTAATTTCTTCATTGCCGTCCAAAAACAACGCTTTTTTACACTCCTGTCTCCCTTTCTCTTGGAAACAATGACTTACATCAATTCTTTTACATAATTCTTGTTTCTCATGACATTTCTTACATTGCCCACAATTATCAACTTTCTAAGTCTTTCTGAGCAGGAGAAATCGCAAAACATAGTCATTTCTTCATTGCCGTCCAAAAACAACGCTTTTTTACACTCCTGTCTCCCTTTCTCTTGGAAACAATGACTTACATCAATTCTTTTACATAATTCTTGTTTCTCATGACATTTCTAACATTGCCCACAATTATCAACTTTCTAAGTCTTTCTGAGCAAGAGAAATCGCAAAACAGTCATTTCTTCATTGCCGTCCAAAAACAATGCTTTTTTACACTCCGGTCTCCCTTTCTCTTGGAAACAATGACTTACATCAATTCTTTTACATAATTCTTGTTTCTCATGACATTTCTAACATTGCCCACAATTATCAACTTTCTAAGTCTTTCTGAGCAGGAGAAATCGCAAAACATAGTCATTTCTTCATTGCCGTCCAAAAACAACGCTTTTTTACACTCCTGTCTCCCTTTCTCTTGGAAACAATGACTTACATCAATTCTTTTACATAATTCTTGTTTCTCATGACATTTCTAACATTGCCCACAATTATCAACTTTCTAAGTCTTTCTGAGCAGGAGAAATCGCAAAACATAGTCATTTCTTCATTGCCGTCCAAAAACAACGCTTTTTTACACTCCTGTCTCCCTTTCTCTTGGAAACAATGACTTACATCAATTCTTTTACATAATTCTTGTTTCTCATGACATTTCTTACATTGCCCACAATTATCAACTTTCTAAGTCTTTCTGAGCAGGAGAAATCGCAAAACATAGTCATTTCTTCATTGCCGTCCAAAAACAACGCTTTTTTACACTCCTGTCTCCCTTTCTCTTGGAAACAATGACTTACATCAATTCTTTTACATAATTCTTGTTTCTCATGACATTTCTAACATTGCCCACAATTATCAACTTTCTAAGTCTTTCTGAGCAGGAGAAATCGCAAAACATAGTCATTTCTTCATTGCCGTCCAAAAACAACGCTTTTTTACACTCCTGTCTCCCTTTCTCTTGGAAACAATGACTTACATCAATTCTTTTACATAATTCTTGTTTCTCATGACATTTCTAACATTGCCCACAATTATCAACTTTCTAAGTCTTTCTGAGCAGGAGAAATCGCAAAACATAGTCATTTCTTCATTGCCGTCCAAAAACAACGCTTTTTTTACACTCCTGTCTCCCTTTCTCTTGGAAACAATAACTTACATCAATTCTTTTACATAATTCTTGTTTCTCATGACATTTCTTACATTGCCCACAATTATCAACTTTCTAAGTCTTTCTGAGCAGGAGAAATCGCAAAACATAGTCATTTCTTCATTGCCGTCCAAAAACAACGCTTTTTTACACTCCTGTCTCCCTTTCTCTTGGAAACAATGACTTACATCAATTCTTTTACATAATTCTTGTTTCTCATGACATTTCTAACATTGCCCACAATTATCAACTTTCTAAGTCTTTCTGAGCAGGAGAAATCGCAAAACATAGTCATTTCTTCATTGCCGTCCAAAAACAACGCTTTTTTACACTCCGGTCTCCCTTTCTCTTGGAAACAATGACTTACATCAATTCTTTTACATAATTCTTGTTTCTCATGACATTTCTAACATTGCCCACAATTATCAACTTTCTAAGTCTTTCTGAGCAAGAGAAATCGCAAAAAAATCATTTCTTCATTGCCGTCCAAAAACAACGCTTTTTTACACTCCGGTCTCCCTTTCTCTTGGAAACAATGACTTACATCAATTCTTTTACATAATTCTTGTTTCTCATGACATTTCTAACATTGCCCACAATTATCAACTTTCTAAGTCTTTCTGAGCAAGAGAAATCGCAAAACAGTCATTTCTTCATTGCCGTCCAAAAACTATGCTTTTTTACACTCCGGTCTCCCTTTCTCTTGGAAACAATGACTTACATCAATTCTTTTACATAATTCTTGTTTCTCATGACATTTCTAACATTGCCCACAATTATCAACTTTCTAAGTCTTTCTGAGCAAGAGAAATCGCAAAACATAGTCATTTCTTCATTGCCGTCCAAAAACAACGCTTTTTTACACTCCGGTCTCCCTTTCTCTTGGAAACAATGACTTACATCAATTCTTTTACATAATTCTTGTTTCTCATGACATTTCTAACATTGCCCACAATTATCAACTTTCTAAGTCTTTCTGAGCAAGAGAAATCGCAAAACAGTCATTTCTTCATTGCCGTCCAAAAACAATGCTTTTTTACACTCCGGTCTCCCTTTCTCTTGGAAACAATGACTTACATCAATTCTTTTACATAATTCTTGTTTCTCATGACATTTCTAACATTGCCCACAATTATCAACTTTCTAAGTCTTTCTGAGCAGGAGAAATCGCAAAACATAGTCATTTCTTCATTGCCGTCCAAAAACAACGCTTTTTTACACTCCGGTCTCCCTTTCTCTTGGAAACAATAACTTACATCAATTCTTTTACATAATTCTTGTTTCTCATGACATTTCTAACATTGCCCACAATTATCAACTTTCTAAATCTTTCTGAGCAGGAGAAATCGCAAAACATAGTCATTTCTTCATTGCCGTCCAAAAACAACGCTTTTTTACACTCCTGTCTCCCTTTCTCTTGGAAACAATGACTTACATCAATTCTTTTACATAATTCTTGTTTCTCATGACATTTCTAACATTGCCCACAATTATCAACTTTCTAAGTCTTTCTGAGCAGGAGAAATCGCAAAACATAGTCATTTCTTCATTGCCGTCCAAAAACAACGCTTTTTTACACTCCTGTCTCCCTTTCTCTTGGAAACAATGACTTACATCAATTCTTTTACATAATTCTTGTTTCTCATGACATTTCTTACATTGCCCACAATTATCAACTTTCTAAGTCTTTCTGAGCAGGAGAAATCGCAAAACATAGTCATTTCTTCATTGCCGTCCAAAAACAACGCTTTTTTACACTCCTGTCTCCCTTTCTCTTGGAAACAATGACTTACATCAATTCTTTTACATAATTCTTGTTTCTCATGACATTTCTAACATTGCCCACAATTATCAACTTTCTAAGTCTTTCTGAGCAAGAGAAATCGCAAAACAGTCATTTCTTCATTGCCGTCCAAAACAACGCTTTTCTACACTCCTGTCTCCCTTTCTCTTGGAAACAATGACTTACATCAATTCTTTTACATAATTCTTGTTTCTCATGACATTTCTTACATTGCCCACAATTATCAACTTTCTAAGTCTTTCTGAGCAGGAGAAATCGCAAAACATAGTCATTTCTTCATTGCCGTCCAAAAACAACGCTTTTTTACACTCCTGTCTCCCTTTCTCTTGGAAACAATGACTTACATCAATTCTTTTACATAATTCTTGTTTCTCATGACATTTCTTACATTGCCCACAATTATCAACTTTCTAAGTCTTTCTGAGCAGGAGAAATCGCAAAACATAGTCATTTCTTCATTGCCGTCCAAAAACAACGCTTTTTTACACTCCGGTCTCCCTTTCTCTTGGAAACAATGACTTACATCAATTCTTTTACATAATTCTTGTTTCTCATGACATTTCTAACATTGCCCACAATTATCAACTTTCTAAGTCTTTCTGAGCAGGAGAAATCGCAAAACATAGTAATTTCTTCATTGCCGTCCAAAAACAACGCTTTTTTACACTCCTGTCTCCCTTTCTCTTGGAAACAATGACTTACATCAATTCTTTTACATAATTCTTGTTTCTCATGACATTTCTAACATTGCCCACAATTATCAACTTTCTAAGTCTTTCTGAGCAAGAGAAATCGCAAAAAAATCATTTCTTCATTGCCGTCCAAAAACAACGCTTTTTTACGCCCCTGTCTCCCTTTCTCTTGGAAACAATGACTTACATCAATTCTTTTACATAATTCTTGTTTCTCATGACATTTCTAACATTGCCCACAATTATCTACTTTCTAAGTCTTTCTGAGCAGGAGAAATCGCAAAACATAGTCATTTCTTCATTGCCGTCCAAAAACAACGCTTTTTTACACTCCTGTCTCCCTTTCTCTTGGAAACAATGACTTACATCAATTCTTTTACATAATTCTTGTTTCTCATGACATTTCTTACATTGCCCACAATTATCAACTTTCTAAGTCTTTCTGAGCAGGAGAAATCGCAAAACATAGTCATTTCTTCATTGCCGTCCAAAAACAACGCTTTTTTACACTCCGGTCTCCCTTTCTCTTGGAAACAATGACTTACATCAATTCTTTTACATAATTCTTGTTTCTCATGACATTTCTAACATTGCCCACAATAATCAACTTTCTAAGTCTTTCTGAGCAGGAGAAATCGCAAAACATAGTAATTTCTTCATTGCCGTCCAAAAACAACGCTTTTTTACACTCCTGTCTCCCTTTCTCTTGGAAACAATGACTTACATCAATTCTTTTACATAATTCTTGTTTCTCATGACATTTCTTACATTGCCCACAATTATCAACTTTCTAAGTCTTTCTGAGCAGGAGAAATCGCAAAACATAGTCATTTCTTCATTGCCGTCCAAAAACAACGCTTTTTTACACTCCTGTCTCCCTTTCTCTTGGAAACAATGACTTACATCAATTCTTTTACATAATTCTTGTTTCTCATGACATTTCTAACATTGCCCACAATTATCAACTTTCTAAGTCTTTCTGAGCAAGAGAAATCGCAAAACAGTCATTTCTTCATTGCCGTCCAAAAACAATGCTTTTTTACACTCCGGTCTCCCTTTCTCTTGGAAACAATGACTTACATCAATTCTTTTACATAATTCTTGTTTCTCATGACATTTCTAACATTGCCCACAATTATCAACTTTCTAAGTCTTTCTGAGCAGGAGAAATCGCAAAACATAGTCATTTCTTCATTGCCGTCCAAAAACAACGCTTTTTTACACTCCTGTCTCCCTTTCTCTTGGAAACAATGACTTACATCAATTCTTTTACATAATTCTTGTTTCTCATGACATTTCTAACATTGCCCACAATTATCAACTTTCTAAGTCTTTCTGAGCAGGAGAAATCGCAAAACATAGTCATTTCTTCATTGCCGTCCAAAAACAACGCTTTTTTACACTCCGGTCTCCCTTTCTCTTGGAAACAATGACTTACATCAATTCTTTTACATAATTCTTGTTTCTCATGACATTTCTAACATTGCCCACAATTATCAACTTTCTAAGTCTTTCTGAGCAAGAGAAATCGCAAAAAAATCATTTCTTCATTGCCGTCCAAAAACAACGCTTTTTTACACTCCGGTCTCCCTTTCTCTTGGAAACAATGACTTACATCAATTCTTTTACATAATTCTTGTTTCTCATGACATTTCTAACATTGCCCACAATTATCAACTTTCTAAGTCTTTCTGAGCAAGAGAAATCGCAAAACAGTCATTTCTTCATTGCCGTCCAAAAACTATGCTTTTTTACACTCCGGTCTCCCTTTCTCTTGGAAACAATGACTTACATCAATTCTTTTACATAATTCTTGTTTCTCATGACATTTCTAACATTGCCCACAATTATCAACTTTCTAAGTCTTTCTGAGCAAGAGAAATCGCAAAACATAGTCATTTCTTCATTGCCGTCCAAAAACAACGCTTTTTTACACTCCGGTCTCCCTTTCTCTTGGAAACAATGACTTACATCAATTCTTTTACATAATTCTTGTTTCTCATGACATTTCTAACATTGCCCACAATTATCAACTTTCTAAGTCTTTCTGAGCAAGAGAAATCGCAAAACAGTCATTTCTTCATTGCCGTCCAAAAACAATGCTTTTTTACACTCCGGTCTCCCTTTCTCTTGGAAACAATGACTTACATCAATTCTTTTACATAATTCTTGTTTCTCATGACATTTGTAACATTGCCCACAATTATCAACTTTCTAAGTCTTTCTGAGCAGGAGAAATCGCAAAACATAGTCATTTCTTCATTGCCGTCCAAAAACAACGCTTTTTTACACTCCGGTCTCCCTTTCTCTTGGAAACAATAACTTACATCAATTCTTTTACATAATTCTTGTTTCTCATGACATTTCTAACATTGCCCACAATTATCAACTTTCTAAATCTTTCTGAGCAGGAGAAATCGCAAAACATAGTCATTTCTTCATTGCCGTCCAAAAACAACGCTTTTTTACACTCCTGTCTCCCTTTCTCTTGGAAACAATGACTTACATCAATTCTTTTACATAATTCTTGTTTCTCATGACATTTCTAACATTGCCCACAATTATCAACTTTCTAAGTCTTTCTGAGCAGGAGAAATCGCAAAACATAGTCATTTCTTCATTGCCGTCCAAAAACAACGCTTTTTTACACTCCTGTCTCCCTTTCTCTTGGAAACAATGACTTACATCAATTCTTTTACATAATTCTTGTTTCTCATGACATTTCTTACATTGCCCACAATTATCAACTTTCTAAGTCTTTCTGAGCAGGAGAAATCGCAAAACATAGTCATTTCTTCATTGCCGTCCAAAAACAACGCTTTTTTACACTCCTGTCTCCCTTTCTCTTGGAAACAATGACTTACATCAATTCTTTTACATAATTCTTGTTTCTCATGACATTTCTAACATTGCCCACAATTATCAACTTTCTAAGTCTTTCTGAGCAAGAGAAATCGCAAAACAGTCATTTCTTCATTGCCGTCCAAAACAACGCTTTTCTACACTCCTGTCTCCCTTTCTCTTGGAAACAATGACTTACATCAATTCTTTTACATAATTCTTGTTTCTCATGACATTTCTTACATTGCCCACAATTATCAACTTTCTAAGTCTTTCTGAGCAGGAGAAATCGCAAAACATAGTCATTTCTTCATTGCCGTCCAAAAACAACGCTTTTTTACACTCCTGTCTCCCTTTCTCTTGGAAACAATGACTTACATCAATTCTTTTACATAATTCTTGTTTCTCATGACATTTCTTACATTGCCCACAATTATCAACTTTCTAAGTCTTTCTGAGCAGGAGAAATCGCAAAACATAGTCATTTCTTCATTGCCGTCCAAAAACAACGCTTTTTTACACTCCGGTCTCCCTTTCTCTTGGAAACAATGACTTACATCAATTCTTTTACATAATTCTTGTTTCTCATGACATTTCTAACATTGCCCACAATTATCAACTTTCTAAGTCTTTCTGAGCAGGAGAAATCGCAAAACATAGTAATTTCTTCATTGCCGTCCAAAAACAACGCTTTTTTACACTCCTGTCTCCCTTTCTCTTGGAAACAATGACTTACATCAATTCTTTTACATAATTCTTGTTTCTCATGACATTTCTAACATTGCCCACAATTATCTACTTTCTAAGTCTTTCTGAGCAGGAGAAATCGCAAAACATAGTCATTTCTTCATTGCCGTCCAAAAACAACGCTTTTTTACACTCCTGTCTCCCTTTCTCTTGGAAACAATGACTTACATCAATTCTTTTACATAATTCTTGTTTCTCATGACATTTCTTACATTGCCCACAATTATCAACTTTCTAAGTCTTTCTGAGCAGGAGAAATCGCAAAACATAGTCATTTCTTCATTGCCGTCCAAAAACAACGCTTTTTTACACTCCTGTCTCCCTTTCTCTTGGAAACAATGACTTACATCAATTCTTTTACATAATTCTTGTTTCTCATGACATTTCTAACATTGCCCACAATTATCAACTTTCTAAGTCTTTCTGAGCAAGAGAAATCGCAAAAAAATCATTTCTTCATTGCCGTCCAAAAACAACGCTTTTTTACACTCCGGTCTCCCTTTCTCTTGGAAACAATGACTTACATCAATTCTTTTACATAATTCTTGTTTCTCATGACATTTCTAACATTGTCCACAATTATCAACTTTCTAAGTCTTTCTGAGCAGGAGAAATCGCAAAACATAGTCATTTCTTCATTGCCGTCCAAAAACAACGCTTTTTTACACTCCTGTCTCCCTTTCTCTTGGAAACAATGACTTACATCAATTCTTTTACATAATTCTTGTTTCTCATGACATTTCTTACATTGCCCACAATTATCAACTTTCTAAGTCTTTCTGAGCAGGAGAAATCGCAAAACATAGTCATTTCTTCATTGCCGTCCAAAAACAACGCTTTTTTACACTCCTGTCTCCCTTTCTCTTGGAAACAATGACTTACATCAATTCTTTTACATAATTCTTGTTTCTCATGACATTTCTAACATTGCCCACAATTATCAACTTTCTAAGTCTTTCTGAGCAGGAGAAATCGCAAAACATAGTCATTTCTTCATTGCCGTCCAAAAACAACGCTTTTTTACACTCCTGTCTCCCTTTCTCTTGGAAACAATGACTTACATCAATTCTTTTACATAATTCTTGTTTCTCATGACATTTCTAACATTGCCCACAATTATCAACTTTCTAAGTCTTTCTGAGCAGGAGAAATCGCAAAACATAGTCATTTCTTCATTGCCGTCCAAAAACAACGCTTTTTTACACTCCTGTCTCCCTTTCTCTTGGAAACAATGACTTACATCAATTCTTTTACATAATTCTTGTTTCTCATGACATTTCTTACATTGCCCACAATTATCAACTTTCTAAGTCTTTCTGAGCAGGAGAAATCGCAAAACATAGTCATTTCTTCATTGCCGTCCAAAAACAACGCTTTTTTACACTCCGGTCTCCCTTTCTCTTGGAAACAATGACTTACATCAATTCTTTTACATAATTCTTGTTTCTCATGACATTTCTAACATTGCCCACAATTATCAACTTTCTAAGTCTTTCTGAGCAAGAGAAATCGCAAAAAAATCATTTCTTCATTGCCGTCCAAAAACAACGCTTTTTTACACTCCGGTCTCCCTTTCTCTTGGAAACAATGACTTACATCAATTCTTTTACATAATTCTTGTTTCTCATGACATTTCTAACATTGCCCACAATTATCAACTTTCTAAGTCTTTCTGAGCAGGAGAAATCGCAAAACATAGTCATTTCTTCATTGCCGTCCAAAAACAACGCTTTTTTACACTCCTGTCTCCCTTTCTCTTGGAAACAATGACTTACATCAATTCTTTTACATAATTCTTGTTTCTCATGACATTTCTTACATTGCCCACAATTATCAACTTTCTAAGTCTTTCTGAGCAGGAGAAATCGCAAAACATAGTCATTTCTTCATTGCCGTCCAAAAACAACGCTTTTTTACACTCCGGTCTCCCTTTCTCTTGGAAACAATGACTTACATCAATTCTTTTACATAATTCTTGTTTCTCATGACATTTCTAACATTGCCCACAATTATCAACTTTCTAAGTCTTTCTGAGCAAGAGAAATCGCAAAAAAATCATTTCTTCATTGCCGTCCAAAAACAACGCTTTTTTACACTCCGGTCTCCCTTTCTCTTGGAAACAATGACTTACATCAATTCTTTTACATAATTCTTGTTTCTCATGACATTTCTAACATTGCCCACAATTATCAACTTTCTAAGTCTTTCTGAGCAAGAGAAATCGCAAAACAGTCATTTCTTCATTGCCGTCCAAAAACAATGCTTTTTTACACTCCGGTCTCCCTTTCTCTTGGAAACAATGACTTACATCAATTCTTTTACATAATTCTTGTTTCTCATGACATTTCTAACATTGCCCACAATTATAAACTTTCTAAGTCTTTCTGAGCAAGAGAAATCGCAAAACAGTCATTTCTTCATTGCCGTCCAAAAACAATGCTTTTTTACACTCCGGTCTCCCTTTCTCTTGGAAACAATGACTTACATCAATTCTTTTACATAATTCTTGTTTCTCATGACATTTCTTACATTGCCCACAATTATCAACTTTCTAAGTCTTTCTGAGCAGGAGAAATCGCAAAACATAGTCATTTCTTCATTGCCGTCCAAAAACAACGCTTTTTTACACTCCGGTCTCCCTTTCTCTTGGAAACAATGACTTACATCAATTCTTTTACATAATTCTTGTTTCTCATGACATTTCTTACATTGCCCACAATTATCAACTTTCTAAGTCTTTCTGAGCAGGAGAAATCGCAAAACATAGTCATTTCTTCATTGCCATCCAAAAACAACGCTTTTTTACACTCCTGTCTCCCTTTCTCTTGGAAACAATGACTTACATCAATTCTTTTACATAATTCTTGTTTCTCATGACATTTCTAACATTGCCCACAATTATCAACTTTCTAAGTCTTTCTGAGCAAGAGAAATCGCAAAACAGTCATTTCTTCATTGCCGTCCAAAAACAATGCTTTTTTACACTCCGGTCTCCCTTTCTCTTGGAAACAATGACTTACATCAATTCTTTTACATAATTCTTGTTTCTCATGACATTTTTAACATTGCCCACAATTATCAACTTTCTAAGTCTTTCTGAGCAGGAGAAATCGCAAAACATAGTCATTTCTTCATTGCCGTCCAAAAACAACGCTTTTTTACACTCCTGTCTCCCTTTCTCTTGGAAACAATGACTTACATCAATTCTTTTACATAATTCTTGTTTCTCATGACATTTCTTACATTGCCCACAATTATCAACTTTCTAAGTCTTTCTGAGCAGGAGAAATCGCAAAACATAGTCATTTCTTCATTGCCGTCCAAAAACAACGCTTTTTTACACTCCTGTCTCCCTTTCTCTTGGAAACAATTACTTACATCAAATCTTTTACATAATTCTTGTTTCTCATGACATTTCTAACATTGCCCACAATTATCAACTTTCTAAGTCTTTCTGAGCAGGAGAAATCGCAAAACATAGTCATTTCTTCATTGGCGTCCAAAAAGAACGCTTTTTTACACTACGGTCTCCCTTTCTCTTGGAAACAATGACTTACATTAATTCTTTTACATAATTCTTGTTTCTCATGACATTTCTAACATTGCCCACAATTATCAACTTTCTAAGTCTTTCTGAGCAAGAGAAATCGCAAAACAGTCATTTCTTCATTGGCGTCCAAAAACAACGCTTTTTTACACTCCGGTCTACCTTTCTCTTGGAAACAATGACTTACATCAATTCTTTTACATAATTCTTGTTTCTCATGACATTTCTAACATTGCCCACAATTATCAACTTTCTAAGTCTTTCTGAGCAAGAGAAATCGCAAAACAGTCATTTCTTCATTGCCGTCCAAAAACAACGCTTTTTTACACTCCGGTCTCCCTTTCTCTTGGAAACAATGACTTACATCAATTCTTA
>NW_027446833.1:0-43498 GCF_038048845.1 Mixophyes fleayi | reverse complement strand
TCATGAATCATGAATCATTAATTGAATCATGAATCATGAATCATGACTCATGAATCATGAATTGATTCATGAATCATGAATCATAAATTGAATCATAAATCATGAATTGAATCAGGATTCGAATCATGAATTGAATCATGAATCATGAATTGAATCATGAATCATGAATCATGAATCATGAATCATGAATTGAATCATGAATCATGAATCATGAATTGAATCATGAATCATGAATCATGAATCATGAATTGAATCATGAATCATGAATCATGAATTGAATCATGAATCATGAATCATGAATCGAATCATGAATCATGAATTGAATCATGAATCATGAATCATGAATCGAATCATGAATCATGAATCATGAAGTGAATCATGAATCATGAATCATGAATTGAATCATGAATCATGAATCATGAATTGAATCATGAATCATAAATCAAGAATTGAATCATGAATCATGAATTATGAATTGAATCATGAATCATGAATCATGAATCATGAATCATGAATTGAATCATGAATCATGAATCATGAATCATGAATTGAATCACGAATCATGAATCATGAATCGAATCATGAATCATGAATCGAATCATGAATCATGAATCAAGAATCATGAAACGAATCATGAATCATGAATTGAATCATGAATCATGAATCATGAATCATGAATCAAATCATGAATCATGAATCATGAATCATGAATTGAATCATAAATCATGAATTGAATCATGAATCATGAATCATGAATTGAATCATGAATCATGAATCATGAATTGAATCAGGATTCGAATCATGAATTGAATCATGAATCATGAATTGAATCATGAATCATGAATTATGAATCAGGATTTGAATCATGAATCATGAATTGAATTATGAATCATGAATTGAATCATGAATCATGAATTGAATCATGAATCATGAATTGAATCATGAATCATGAATTGAATCATGAATCATGAATTATGAATCATGAATTGAATCATGAATCATGAATTGAATCATGAATCAATAATTAAATCATGAATCATGAATCGAATCATGAATCATGAATTGAATCATGAATCATGAATTGAATCATGAATCATGAATCATGAATTGAATCATGAATTGAATCATGAATCATGAATTAAATCATGAATCATGAATCATGAATTGAATCATGAATCATGAATTGAATCATGAATCATGAATCATGAATAGAATCATGATTTATGAATCATGAATCGAATCATGAATCATGAATTGAATCATGAATCATGAATCATGAATTGAATCATGAATCATGAATCGAATCATGAATCATGAATCAAGAATCATGAATTGAATCATGAATTATGAATTGAATCATGAATCATGAATGATGAATTATGAATTGAATCATGAATCATGAATCATGAATCATAAATCATGAACTCAATCATGAATCATGAATCATGAATCATGAATCGTGAATCATATAGTGAATCATGAATCATGAATCATGAATCGAGTCATGAATCATGAATCAAAAATCAGAATCAAATCATAATTCATGAATTGAATCATGAATCATGAATTGAATTAATGAATCATGAATCATGAATTGAATCATGAATCATGAATCATAAATCAAATCATGAATCATAAATTGAATCAGGATTCGAATCATGAATTGAATCATAAATCATGAATTGAATCATGAATCATGAATCATGAATTGAATCATGAATCATGAATTGAATCATGAATCATGAATTGAATCATGAATCATGAATCATGAATTGAATCATGAATCATGAATCATGAATTGAATCCTGAATTGAATCATGAATTAAATCATGAATCATGAATAATAAATTGAATCATGAATCATGAATCATGAATTGAATCATGAATCATGAATCATGAATCATGAATCATGAATTGAATCATGAATCACAAATCATGAATTGAATCATGAATCATGAATCATGAATCATGAATCATGAATTATGAATTGAATCATGAATCATGAATTGAATCATGAATCATGAATCATGAATCATGAATCATGAATTGAATCATGAATCATGAATCATGAATCGAATCATGAATCATGAATCGAATCATGAATCATGAATCAAGAATCATGAGACGAGTCATGAATCATGAATTGAATCATGAATCATGAATCATGAATCGAATCATGAATCATGAATCGAATCATGAATCATGAATCAAGAATCATGAGACGAGTCATGAATCATGAATTGAATCATGAATCATGAATCATGAATCGAATCATGAATCATGAATCATGAATCATGAATTGAAACATGAATCATAAATCATGAATTGAATCATGAATCATGAATCATGAATCATGAATCATGAATTAAATCATGAATCATGAATCATGAATTGAATCAGGATTCGAATCATGAATTGAATCATGAATCATGAATTGAATCATGAATCATGAATCATAAATCATAAATTGAATCATGAATCATGAATAATGAATCATTAATTGAATCATTAATTGAATCATAAATCATGAATCATGAATTGAATCATGAATCATGAATCATAAATTGAATCATGAATCATGAATCATGAATTAAATCATGAATTTAATCATGAATCATGAATCGAATCATGAATCATGAATTAAATTATGAATCATGAATTGAATCATGAATTGAATCATGAATCATGAATCATGAATTGAATCATGAATCAGGAATTAAATCATGAATCATGAATCAAGATTCATGAATCGAATCATGAATCATAAATTAAATCATGAATCATGAATCATGAATTGAATCATGAATCAGGAATCATGAATTGAATCATGAATCATGAATCATTAATTGAATCATGAATCATGAATCATGAATCATTAATTGAATCATGAATCATGAATCATGACTCATGAATCATGAATTGATTCATGAATCATGAATCATAAATTGAATCATAAATCATGAATTGAATCAGGATTCGAATCATGAATTGAATCATGAATCATGAATTGAATGATGAATCATGAATCATGAATCATGAATCATGAATCATGAATTGAATCATGAATCATAAATCATGAATTGAATCATGAATCATGAATCATGAATCATGAATTGAATCATGAATCATGAATCATGAATTGAATCATGAATCATGAATCATGAATCGAATCATGAATCATGAATTGAATCATGAATCATGAATCATGAATCGAATCATGAATTGAATCATGAATCATGAATCATGAATTGAATCATGAATCATGAATCATGAATCATGAAGTGAATCATGAATCATGAATCATGAATTGAATCATGAATCATGAATCATGAATTGAATCATGAATCATAAATCAAGAATTGAATCATGAATCATGAATCATGAATCATGAATCATGAATTATGAATTGAATCATGAATCATGAATCATGAATCATGAATCATGAATTGAATCATGAATCATGAATCATGAATCATGAATCATGAATTGAATCACGAATCATGAATCATGAATCGAATCATGAATCATGAATCGAATCATGAATCATGAATCAAGAATCATGAAACGAATCATGAATCATGAATTGAATCATGAATCATGAATCATGAATCATGAATCGAATCATGAATCATGAATCATGAATCATGAATTGAATCATGAATCATAAATCATGAATTGAATCATGAATCATGAATCATGAATTGAATCATGAATCATGAATCATGAATTGAATCAGGATTCGAATCATGAATTGAATCATGAATCATGAATTGAATCATGAATCATGAATTATGAATCAGGATTTGAATCATGAATCATGAATTGAATTATGAATCATGAATTGAATCATGAATCATGAATTGAATCATGAATCATGAATTGAATCATGAATCATGAATTATGAATCATGAATTGAATCATGAATCATGAATTGAATCATGAATCAATAATTGAATCATGAATCATGAATCGAATCATGAATCAAAAATCAGAATCAAATCATAATTCATGAATTGAATCATGAATCATGAATCATGAATTGAATTAATGAATCATGAATCATGAATTGAATCATGAATCATGAATCATAAATCAAATCATGAATCATAAATTGAATCAGGATTCGAATCATGAATTGAATCATGAATCATGAATTGAATCATGAATCATGAATCATGAATCATGAATTGAATCATGAATCATGAATCATGAATCGAATCATGAATCATGAATTGAATCATGAATCATGAATCATGAATTGAATCATGAATCATGAATCATGAATTGAATCCTGAATTGAATCATGAATTAAATCATGAATCATGAATAATAAATTGAATCATGAATCATTAATCATGAATTGAATCATGAATCATGAATCATGAATTGAATCATGAATCATGAATCATGAATTGAATCCTGAATTGAATCATGAATTAAATCATGAATCATGAATAATAAATTGAATCATGAATCTTGAATCATGAATTGAATCATGAATCACAAATCATGAATTGAATCATGAATCATGAATCATGAATCATGAATCATGAATTATGAATTGAATCATGAATCATGAATCATGAATTGAATCATGAATCATGAATCATGAATCATGAATCATGAATTGAATCATGAATCATGAATCATGAATCGAATCATGAATCATGAATCGAATCATGAATCATGAATCAAGAATCATGAGACGAGTCATGAATCATGAATTGAATCATGAATCATGAATCATGAATCGAATCATGAATCATGAATCGAATCATGAATCATGAATCAAGAATCATGAGACGAGTCATGAATCATGAATTGAATCATGAATCATGAATCATGAATCATGAATCGAATCATGAATCATGAATCATGAATCATGAATCATGAATTGAAACATGAATCATAAATCATGAATTGAATCATGAATCATGAATCATGAATCATGAATTAAATCATGAATCATGAATCATGAATTGAATCAGGATTCGAATCATGAATTGAATCATGAATCATGAATTGAATCATGAATCATTAATTATGAATCATGAATTGAATCATGAATCATGAATTGAATCATGATTCATGAATTGAATCATGAATCATGAATCGAATCATGAATCATGAATTGAATCATGAATCATGAATTGAATCATGAATTGAATCATGAATCATGAATTGAATCATGAATCATGAATCGAATCATGAATCATGAATTGAATCATGATTCATGAATCGAATCATGAATCATGAATTATGAATCATGAATTGAATCATGAATCATGAATTAAATCATGAATCATGAATTAAATCATGAATCATGAATTGAATCATGAATCATGAATTGAATCATGAATTGAATCATGTATTAAATCATGAATCATGAATTGAATCATGAATCATGAATTGAATCATGAATCATGAATCGAATCATGAATCATGAATTGAATCATGAATCATGAATTGAATCATGAATCATGAATTGAATCATGAATTGAATCATGAATTAAATCATGAATCATGAATTAAATCATGAATCATGAATTGAATCATGAATCATGAATTGAATCATGAATTGAATCATGAATCATGAATTGAATCATGAATCATGAATTGAATCATGAATTAAATCATGAATCATGAATCATGAATCATAAATTGAATCATGAATTGAATCATGAATCATGAATTGAATCATGAATCATGAATCATGAATAGAATCATGAATCATGAATCATGAATCGAATCATGAATCATGAATTGAATCATGAATCATGAATCATGAATTGAATCATGAATCATGAATCATGAATCGAATCATGAATCATGAATCAAGAATCATGAATTGAATCATGAATCATGAATCATGAATCATGAATTATGAATTGAATCAGGAATCATGAATCATGAATCATGAATCATGAATTGAATCATGAATCATGAATCATGAATCGTGAATCATGAAGTGAATCATGAATCATGAATCATGAATCGAATCATGAATCATGAATCAAAAATCATGAATCAAATTATAATTCATGAATTGAATCATGAATCATGAATCATGAATTGAATCATGAATCATGAATCATGAATCGAATCATGAATCATGAATTGAATCATGAATCATGAATCATGAATTGACTCATGAATCATGAATCATGAATCGAATCATGAATCATGAATCAAGAATCATGAATTGAATCATGAATCATGAATTGAATCATGAATCATGAATCATGAATTATGAATTGAATCAGGAATCATGAATCATGAATCATGAATTGAATCATGAATCATGAATCATGAATCATGAATCGTGAATCATGAAGTGAATCATGAATCATGAATCATGAATCGAATTATGAATCATGAATCAAAAATCATGAATCAAATTATAATTCATGAATTGAATCATGAATCATGAATCATGAATTGAATCATGAATCATAAATCATGAATCATAAATCGAATCACGAATCATGAATCATGAATCATGAATCATGAATTGAATCATGAATCATGAATCATGAATTGAATCCTGAATTGAATCATAATTCATGAATTGAATCATGAATCATGAAATGAATCATGAATTAAATCATGAATCATAAATAATAATTTGAATCATGAATCATGAATTGAATCATGAATTGAATCATGAATCATGAATTGAATCATGAATCATGAATTGAATCATGAATCATGAATTGAATCATGAATCATGAATCATAAATCAAATCATGAATCATTAATTGAATCAAGATTCGAATCATGAATTGAATCATGAATCATGAATCATAATTCGAATCATGAATCATGAATTGAATCATGAATCATGAATCATGAATTGAATCATGAATCATGAATCATGAATTGAATCCTGAATTGAATCATGAATCATGAATTGAATCATGAATCATGAATTGAATCATGAATTAAATCATGAATCATAAATAATAATTTGAATCATGAATCATGAATCATGAATTGAATCATGAACTGAATCATGAATCATGAATTGAATCATGAATCATGAATTGAATCATGAATCATGAATCATGAATTGAATCATGAATCATGAATTGAATCATGAATCATGAATAATGAATCGAATCATGAATCATGAAACATGAATTGAATCATGAATCATGACTCATGAATTGAATCAAGAATCACGAATTATGAATTATGAATTGAATCATGAATTATAAATCATGAATTGAATCATAAATCATGAATCATGAATCGAATCATGAATCATGAATCATGAATTGAATCATGAATCATGAATTGAATCATGAATCATGAATCATGAATCATGAATTGAATCATAAATCATGAATCATGAATCGAATCATAAATCATGAATTATGAATCATGAATTGATTCATGAATCATGAACCATGAATCATGAATTAAATCATGAATTGAATCATGAATCGATTAATGAATTGAATCATGAATCATGAGTTGAATCATGAATCATGAATCATGAATCATGAATTGAATCATGAATCATGAATCGAATCATGAATCATGAATTGAATCATGAATCATGAATTGATTCATGAATCATGAATTATGAATCATGAATTGAATCATGAATCATGAATTGAATCATGAATCATGAATCGAATCATGAATCATGAATCGAATCATGAATCATGAATTGAATCATGAATCATGAATTGAATCATGAATCATGAATTGAATCATGAATTGAATCATGAATCATGAATTGAATCATGAATCATGAATTGAACCATGAATCATAAATTGAATCATGAATTGAATCATGAACCATGAATTAAATCATGAATCATGAATAAAATCATGAATCATGATTCATGAATCGAATCATGAATCATGAATTGAATCATGAATCATGAATCATGAATTGAATCATGAATCATGAATTGAATCATGAATCATTAATTGAATCAAGAATCATTAATTGAATCATGAATTGAATCATAAATCATGAATCATGAATCATGAATTGAATCATGAATTGAATCATGAATCATGAATCATAAATCATAAATTGAATCATGAATCATGAATCATGAATTGAATCATGAATTGAATCATGAATCATGAATCATGAATTGAATCATGAATCATGAAACATGAATTGAATCATGAATCATGAATCAAATCATAATTCATGAATCGAATCATGAATCATGAATTGAATCATGAATCATGAATCATGAATCGAATCATGAATCATGAGTTGAATCATGAATCATGAATCATTAATTGAATCATGAATCATGAATCATGAATCGAATCATGAATCATGAATCAAGAATCATGAATTGAATCATGAATCATGAATAGAATCATGAATCATGAATCATGAATTATGAATTGAATCATGAATCATGAATCATGAATCATGAATTGAATCATGAATCATGAATCATGAATCATGAATCGTGAATCATGAAGTGAATCATGAATCATGAATCATGAATCGAATCCTGAATCATGAATCAAAAATCATGAATCGAATCATGAATCATGAATTGAATCATGAATCATGAATCATGAATTGAATCATGAATCATGAATCATGAATTGAATCCTGAATTGAATCATGAATCATGAATTGCATCATGAATCATGAATTGAATCATGAATTAAATCATGAATCATAAATAATAATTTGAATCATGAATCATGAATCATGAATTGAATCATGAATTGAATCATGAATCATGAATTGAATCATGAATCATGAATTGAATCATGAATCATGAATCATGAATCGAATCATGAATCATGAAACATGAATTGAATCATGAATCATGACTCATGAATTGAATCAAGAATCATGAATTATGAATTATGAATTGAATCATGAATCATAAATCATGAATTGAATCATAAATCATGAATCATGAATCGAATCATGAATCATGAATCATGAATTGAATCATGAATCATGAATTGAATCAAGAATCATGAATCATGATTCATGAATTGAATCATAAATCATGAATCATGAATCGAATCACAAATCATGACTTATGAATCATGAATTGATTCATGAATCATGAGCCATGAATCATGAATTAAATCATGAATTGAATCATGAATCGATTAATGAATTGAATCATGAATCATGAGTTGAATCATGAATCATGAATCATGAATTGAATCATGAATCATGAATTGAATCATGAATCATAAATTGAATCATGAATTGAATCATGAATCATGAATTGAATCATGAATCATGAATAGAATCATGAATCATGATTCATGAATCGAATCATGAATCATGAATTGAATCATGAATCATGAATCATGAATCATGAATCATGAATTGAATCATGAATCATGAATTGAATCATGAATCATGAATCGAATCATGAATCATGAATTGAATCATGAATCATGAATTGATTCATGAATCATGAATTATGAATCATGAATTGATTCATGAATCATGAATAGAATCATGAATCATGAATCATGAATCATGAATTATGAATTGAATCATGAATCATGAATAGAATCATGAATCATGAATCATGAATTATGAATTGAATCATGAATCATGAATCATGAATCATGAATCATGAATCATGAATTGAATCATGAATCATGAATCATGAATCGAATCATGAATCAAAAATCATGAATCGAATCATAATTCATGAATTGAATCATGAATAATGAATCATGAATTGAATCATGAATCATGAATCATGAATCATAAATCGAATCATGAATCATGAATCATGAATCATGAATCATGAATTGAATCATGAATCATGAATCATGAATTGAATCATGAATCATGAATCATAAATCAAATCATGAATCATAAATTGAATCATGAATCATGAATTGAATCATGAATTGAATCATGAATCATGAATTGAATCATGAATCATGAATTGAATCATGAATTGAATCATGAATCATAAATTGAATCATGAATTGAATCATGAATCATGAATTGAATCATGAATCATGAATCATGAATCATGAATCGTGAATCATGAAGTGAATCATGAATCATGAATCATGAATCGAATTATGAATCATGAATCAAAAATCATGAATCAAATTATAATTTATGAATTGAATCATGAATCATGAATCATGAATTGAGTCATGAATCATGAATCATGAATCATAAATCGAATCACGAATCATGAATCATGAATCATGAATTGAATCATGAATCATGAATCATGAATTGAATCCTGAATTGAATCATGAATCATGAATTGAATCATGAATCATGAAATGAATCATGAATTAAATCATGAATCATAAATAATAATTTGAATCATGAATCATGAATTGAATCATGAATTGAATCATGAATCATGAATTGAATCATGAATCATGAATTGAATCATGAATCATGAATTGAATCATGAATCATGAATCATAAATCAAATCATGAATCATTAATTGAATCAAGATTCGAATCATGAATTGAATCATGAATCATGAATCATAATTCGAATCATAAATCATGAATTGAATCATGAATCATGAATCATGAATTGAATCATGAATCATAAATCATGAATTGAATCCTGAATTGAATCATGAATCATGAATTGAATCATGAATCATGAATTGAATCATGAATTAAATCATGAATCATAAATAATAATTTGAATCATGAATCATGAATCATGAATTGAATCATGAACTGAATCATGAATCATGAATTGAATCATGAATCTTGAATTGAATCATGAATCATGAATCATGAATTGAATCATGAATCATGAATTGAATCATGAATCATGAATAATGAATCGAATCACGAATCATGAAACATGAATTGAATCATGAATTATAAATCATGAATTGAATCATAAATCATGAATCATGAATCGAATCATGAATCATGAATCATGAATTGAATCATGAATCATGAATTGAATCATGAATCATGACTCATGAATCATGAATTGAATCATAAATCATGAATCATGAATCGAATCATAAATCATGAATTATGAATCATGAATTGATTCATGAATCATGAACCATGAATCATGAATTAAATTATGAATTGAATCATGAATCGATTAATGAATTGAATCATGAATCATGAGTTGAATCATGAATCATGAATTGAATCATGAATCATGAATTGAATCATGAATCATGAATCGAATCATGAATCATGAATTGAATCATGAATCATGAATTGATTCATGAATCATGAATTATGAATCATGAATTGAATCATGAATCATGAATTGAATCATGAATCATGAATCGAATCATGAATCATGAATCGAATCATGAATCATGAATTGAATCATGAATCATGAATTGAATCATGAATCATGAATTGAATCATGAATTGAATCATGAATCATAAATTGAATCATGAATCATGAATTGAACCATGAATCATAAATTGAATCATGAATTGAATCATGAATCATGAATTAAATCATGAATCATGAATAGAATCATGAATCATGATTCATGAATCGAATCATGAATCATGAATTGAATCATGAATCATGAATTGAATCATGAATCATGAATTGAATCATGAATCATTAATTGAATCAAGAATCATTAATTGAATCATGAATTGAATCATAAATCATGAATCATGAATCATGAATTGAATCATGAATTGAATCATGAATCATGAATCATGAATTGAATCATGAATCATGAATCATGAATTGAATCATGAATCATGAATCATGAATTGAATCATGAATCATGAATCATGAATTGAATCATGAATCATGAATCATGAATTGAATCATGAATCATGAATCAAATCATAATTCATGAATCGAATCATGAATCATGAATCGAATCATGAATCTTGAATCATGAATTGAATCATGAATCATGAATCATGAATTGAATCATGAATCATGAATCATGAATCGAATCATGAATCATGAATTGAATCATGAATCATGAATCATTAATTGAATCATGAATCATGAATCATGAATCGAATCATGAATCATGAATCAAGAATCATGAATCATGAATTGAATCATGAATCATGAATCATTAATTGAATCATGAATCATGAATCATGAATCGAATCATGAATCATGAATCAAGAATCATGAATTGAATCATGAATCATGAATAGAATCATGAATCATGAATCATGAATTATGAATTGAATCATGAATCATGAATCATGAATCATGAATTGAATCATGAATCATGAATCATGAATCATGAATCATGAATCGTGAATCATGAAGTGAATCATGAATCATGAATCATGAATCGAATCATGAATCATGAATCAAAAATCATGAATCGAATCATGAATCATGAATTGAATCATGAATCATGAATCATGAATTGAATCATGAATCATGAATCATGAATTGAATCCTGAATTGAATCATGAATCATGAATTGCATCATGAATCATGAATTGAATCATGAATTAAATCATGAATCATAAATAATAATTTGAATCATGAATCATGAATTGAATCATGAATTGAATCATGAATCATGAATTGAATCATGAATCATGAATTGAATCATGAATCATGAATCATGAATCGAATCATGAATCATGAAACATGAATTGAATCATGAATCATGACTCATGAATTGAATCAAGAATCATGAATTATGAATTATGAATTGAATCATGAATCATAAATCATGAATTGAATCATAAATCATGAATCATGAATCGAATCATGAATCATGAATCATGAATTGAATCATGAATCATGAATTGAATCATGAATCATGAATCATGATTCATGAATTGAATCATAAATCATGAATCATGAATCGAATCATAAATCATGAATTATGAATCATGAATTGATTCATGAATCATGAACCATGAATCATGAATTAAATCATGAATTGAATCATGAATCGATTAATGAATTGAATCATGAATCATGAGTTGAATCATGAATCATGAATCATGAATTGAATCATGAAGCATGAATTGAATCATGAATCATAAATTGAATCATGAATTGAATCATGAATCATGAATTGAATCATGAATCATGAATAGAATCATGAATCATGATTCATGAATCGAATCATGAATCATGAATTGAATCATGAATCATGAATCATGAATTGAATCATGAATCATGAATTGAATCATGAATCATGAATCGAATCATGAATCATGAATTGAATCATGAATCATGAATTGATTCATGAATCATGAATTATGAATCATGAATTGATTCATGAATCATGAATAGAATCATGAATCATGAATCATGAATTATGAATTGAATCATGAATCATGAATAGAATCATGAATCATGAATCATGAATTATGAATTGAATCATGAATCATGAATCATGAATCATGAATTGAATCATGAATCATGAATCATGAATCATGAATCATGAATCATGAATCAAAAATCATGAATCGAATCATAATTCATGAATTGAATCATGAATAATGAATCATGAATTGAATCATGAATCATGAATCATGAATCATAAATCGAATCATGAATCATGAATCATGAATCATGAATCATATGAATTGAATCATGAATCATGAATCATGAATTAAATCATGAATCATGAATCATAAATCAAATCATGAATTATAAATTGAATCAGGATTCGAATCATGAATTGAATCATGAATCATGAATTGAATCATGAATCATGAATTGAATCATGAATCATGAATTGAATCATGAATCATGAATTGAATCATGAATTGAATCATGAATTGAATCATGAATCATGAATTGAATCATGAATTGAATCATGAATCATAAATTGAATCATGAATTGAATCATGAATCATGAATTGAATCATGAATCATGAATCATGAATCGTGAATCATGAAGTGAATCATGAATCATGAATCATGAATCGAATTATGAATCATGAATCAAAAATCATGAATCAAATTATAATTTATGAATTGAATCATGAATCATGAATCATGAATTGAATCATGAATCATGAATCATGAATCATAAATCGAATCACGAATCATGAATCATGAATCATGAATCATGAATTGAATCATGAATCATGAATCATGAATTGAATCCTGAATTGAATCATGAATCATGAATTGAATCATGAATCATGAAATGAATCATGAATTAAATCATGAATCATAAATAATAATTTGAATCATGAATCATGAATTGAATCATGAATTGAATCATGAATCATGAATTGAATCATGAATCATGAATTGAATCATGAATCATGAATTGAATCATGAATCATGAATCATAAATCAAATCATGAATCATTAATTGAATCAAGATTCTAATCATGAATTGAATCATGAATCATGAATCATAATTCGAATCATGAATCATGAATTGAATCATGAATCATGAATTGAATCATGAATCATGAATCATGAATTGAATCATGAATCATGAATCATGAATTGAATCCTGAATTGAATCATGAATCATGAATTGAATCATGAATCATGAATTGAATCATGAATTAAATCATGAATCATAAATAATAATTTGAATCATGAATCATGAATCATGAATTGAATCATGAACTGAATCATGAATCATGAATTGAATCATGAATCTTGAATTGAATCATGAATCATGAATCATGAATTGAATCATGAATCATGAATTGAATCATGAATCATGAATAATGAATCGAATCACGAATCATGAAACATGAATTGAATCATGAATTATAAATCATGAATTGAATCATAAATCATGAATCATGAATCGAATCATGAATCATGAATCATGAATTGAATCATGAATCATGAATTGAATCATGAATCATGAATCATGAATCATGAATTGAATCATAAATCATGAATCATGAATCGAATCATAAATCATGAATTATGAATCATGAATTGATTCATGAATCATGAACCATGAATCATGAATTAAATTATGAATTGAATCATGAATCGATTAATGAATTGAATCATGAATCATGAGTTGAATCATGAATCATGAATTGAATCATGATTCATGAATTGAATCATGAATCATGAATCGAATCATGAATCATGAATTGAATCATGAATCATGAATTGATTCATGAATCATGAATTATGAATCATGAATTGAATCATGAATCATGAATTGAATCATGAATCATGAATCGAATCATGAATCATGAATCGAATCATGAATCATGAATTGAATCATGAATCATGAATTGAATCATGAATCATGAATTGAATCATGAATTGAATCATGAATCATAAATTGAATCATGAATCATGAATTGAACCATGAATCATAAATTGAATCATGAATTGAATCATGAATCATGAATTAAATCATGAATCATGAATAGAATCATGAATCATGATTCATGAATCGAATCATGAATCATGAATTGAATCATGAATCATGAATTGAATCATGAATCATGAATTGAATCATGAATCATTAATTGAATCAAGAATCATTAATTGAATCATGAATTGAATCATAAATCATGAATCATGAATCATGAATTGAATCATGAATTGAATCATGAATCATGAATCATGAATTGAATCATGAATCATGAATCATGAATTGAATCATGAATTGAATCATGAATTGAATCATGAATCATGAATCATGAATTGAATCATGAATCATGAATCATGAATTGAATCATGAATCATGAATCAAATCATAATTCATGAATCGAATCATGAATCATGAATCGAATCATGAATCTTGAATCATGAATTGAATCATGAATCATGAATCATGAATTGAATCATGAATCATGAATCATGAATCGAATCATGAATCATGAATTGAATCATGAATCATGAATCATTAATTGAATCATGAATCATGAATCATGAATCGAATCATGAATCATGAATCAAGAATCATGAATCATGAATTGAATCATGAATCATGAATCATTAATTGAATCATGAATCATGAATCATGAATCGAATCATGAATCATGAATCAAGAATCATGAATTGAATCATGAATCATGAATAGAATCATGAATCATGAATCATGAATTATGAATTGAATCATGAATCATGAATCATGAATCATGAATTGAATCATGAATCATGAATCATGAATCATGAATCGTGAATCATGAAGTGAATCATGAATCATGAATCATGAATCGAATCATGAATCATGAATCAAAAATCATGAATCGAATCATGAATCATGAATTGAATCATGAATCATGAATCATGAATTGAATCATGAATCATGAATCATGAATTGAATCCTGAATTGAATCATGAATCATGAATTGCATCATGAATCATGAATTGAATCATGAATTAAATCATGAATCATAAATAATAATTTGAATCATGAATCATGAATTGAATCATGAATTGAATCATGAATCATGAATTGAATCATGAATCATGAATTGAATCATGAATCATGAATCATGAATCGAATCATGAATCATGAAACATGAATTGAATCATGAATCATGACTCATGAATTGAATCAAGAATCATGAATTATGAATTATGAATTGAATCATGAATCATAAATCATGAATTGAATCATAAATCATGAATCATGAATCGAATCATGAATCATGAATCATGAATTGAATCATGAATCATGAATCATGAATTGAATCATGAATCATGAATTGAATCATGAATCATGAATCATGATTCATGAATTGAATCATAAATCATGAATCATGAATTGAATCATAAATCATGAATTATGAATCATGAATTGATTCATGAATCATGAACCATGAATCATGAATTAAATCATGAATTGAATCATGAATCGATTAATGAATTGAATCATGAATCATGAGTTGAATCATGAATCATGAATCATGAATTGAATCATGAAGCATGAATTGAATCATGAATCATAAATTGAATCATGAATTGAATCATGAATCATGAATTGAATCATGAATCATGAATAGAATCATGAATCATGAATTATGAATTGAATCATGAATCATGAATCATGAATCATGAATTGAATCATGAATCATGAATCATGAATCATGAATCATGAATCGAATCATGAATCATGAATCAAAAATCATGAATCGAATCATAATTCATGAATTGAATCATGAATAATGAATCATGAATTGAATCATGAATCATGAATCATGAATCATAAATCGAATCATGAATCATGAATTGAATCATGAATCATGAATCATGAATTGAATCATGAATCATGAATCATAAATCAAATCATGAATCATAAATTGAATCAGGATTCGAATCATGAATTGAATCATGAATCATGAATTGAATCATGAATCATGAATTGAATCATGAATCATGAATTGAATCATGAATCATGAATTGAATCATGAATTGAATCATTAATCATGAATTGAATCATGAATCATGAATTGAATCATGAATTGAATCATGAATCATAAATTGAATCATGAATTGAATCATGAATCATGAATTGAATCATGAATCATGAATTGAATCATGAATCATGAATTGAATCATGAATCATGAATCATGAATTGAATCATAAATCATTAATTGAATCAAGAATCATTAATTGAATCATGAATTGAATCATAAATCATGAATCATGAATTGAATTCATCAATCATGAATCATGAATTGAATCATGAATTGAATCATGAATCATGAATCATAAATCATAAATTGAATCATGAATCATGAATCATGAATTGAATCATGAATCATGAATCATGAATTGAATCATGAATCATGAATCATGAATTGAATCATGAATCATGAATCAAATCATTAATCATGAATTGAATCATGAATAGAATCATGAATCATAATTCATGAATTGAATCATGAATCATGAATCGAATCATGAATCTTGAATCATGAATTGAATCATGAATCATGAATCATGAATTAAATCATGAATCATGAATCATGAATCGAATCATGAATCATGAATTGAATCATGAATCATGAATCATTAATTGAATCATGAATCATGAATCATGAATCAAGAATCATGAATTGAATCATGAATCATGAATAGAATCATGAATCATGAATCATGAATCATGAATTGAATCATGAATCATGAATCATGAATTGAATCATGAATCATGAATTGAATCCTGAATTGAATCATGAATCATTAATTAAATCATGAATTAAATCATGAATCATGAATAATAAATTGAATCATGAATCATGAATCATGAATTAAATCATGAATCATAAATCATGAATTGAATCATGAATCATGAATCGAATCATGAATCATGAATCGAATCATGAATCATGAATCATGAATCATGAATCGAATCATGAATCATGAATCATGAATCATGAATTGAATCATGAATCATGAATTGAATCATGAATCATGAATCATGAATTGAATCATGAATCATGAATCATGAATTAAATCATGAATCATGAATCATGAATTGAATCATGAATCATAAATCATGAATTTAATCATGAATCATGAATCATGAATCATGAATTATGAATTGAATCATGAATCATGAATCATGAATTGAATCATGAATCATGAATTGAATCATGAATCATGAATCATGAATCATGAATCGAATCATGAATCAAGAATCAAGAATCATGAAACGAATAATGAATCATGAATTGAATCATGAATCATGAATCATGAATCATGAATCGAATCATGAATCATGAATCATGAATCATGAATCATGAATTGAATCATGAATCATAAATCAAGAATCATGAAAAGAAACATGAATCATGAATTGAATCATGAATCATGAATCATGAATCATGAATCATGAATTGAATCATGAATCATGAATCATGAATTGAATCAGGATTCGAATCATGAATTGAATCATGAATCATGAATTGAATCATGAATCATGAATTGAATCATGAATCATGAATCATGAATTTAATCAGGATTCGAATCATGAATTCAATCATGAATCATGAATTGAATCATGAATCATGAATTATGAATGATGAATTGAATCATGAATCATGAATTGAATCATGAATCATGAATCGAATCATGAATCATGAATTGAATCATAAATCATAAATCGAATCACGAATCATGAATCATGAATCATGAATCATGAATTGAATCATGAATCATGAATCATGAATTGAATCCTGAATTGAATCATGAATCATGAATTGAATCATGAATCATGAAATGAATCATGAATTAAATCATGAATCATAAATAATAATTTGAATCATGAATCATGAATTGAATCATGAATTGAATCATGAATCATGAATTGAATCATGAATCATGAATTGAATCATGAATCATGAATCATAAATCAAATCATGAATCATTAATTGAATCAAGATTCGAATCATGAATTGAATCATGAATCATGAATCATAATTCGAATCATGAATCATGAATTGAATCATGAATCATGAATCATGAATTGAATCATGAATCATGAATCATGAATTGAATCCTGAATTGAATCATGAATCATGAATTGAATCATGAATCATGAATTGAATCATGAATTAAATCATGAATCATAAATAATAATTTGAATCATGAATCATGAATCATGAATTGAATCATGAACTGAATCATGAATCATGAATTGAATCATGAATCTTGAATTGAATCATGAATCATGAATCATGAATTGAATCATGAATCATGAATTGAATCATGAATCATGAATAATGAATCGAATCACGAATCATGAAACATGAATTGAATCATGAATTATAAATCATGAATTGAATCATAAATCATGAATCTTGAATCGAATCATGAATCATGAATCATGAATTGAATCATGAATCATGAATTGAATCATGAATCATGAATCATGAATCATGAATTGAATCATAAATCATGAATCATGAATCGAATCATAAATCATGAATTATGAATCATGAATTGATTCATGAATCATGAACCATGAATCATGAATTAAATTATGAATTGAATCATGAATCGATTAATGAATTGAATCATGAATCATGAGTTGAATCATGAATCATGAATTGAATCATGAATCATGAATTGAATCATGAATCATGAATCGAATCATGAATCATGAATTGAATCATGAATCATGAATTGATTCATGAATCATGAATTATGAATCATGAATTGAATCATGAATCATGAATTGAATCATGAATCATGAATCGAATCATGAATCATGAATCGAATCATGAATCATGAATTGAATCATGAATCATGAATTGAATCATGAATCATGAATTGAATCATGAATTGAATCATGAATCATAAATTGAATCATGAATCATGAATTGAACCATGAATCATAAATTGAATCATGAATTGAATCATGAATCATGAATTAAATCATGAATCATGAATAGAATCATGAATCATGATTCATGAATCGAATCATGAATCATGAATTGAATCATGAATCATGAATTGAATCATGAATCATGAATTGAATCATGAATCATTAATTGAATCAAGAATCATTAATTGAATCATGAATTGAATCATAAATCATGAATCATGAATCATGAATTGAATCATGAATTGAATCATGAATCATGAATCATGAATTGAATCATGAATCATGAATCATGAATTGAATCATGAATTGAATCATGAATCATGAATCATGAATTGAATCATGAATCATGAATCATGAATTGAATCATGAATCATGAATCAAATCATAATTCATGAATCGAATCATGAATCATGAATCGAATCATGAATCTTGAATCATGAATTGAATCATGAATCATGAATCATGAATTGAATCATGAATCATGAATCATGAATCGAATCATGAATCATGAATTGAATCATGAATCATGAATCATTAATTGAATCATGAATCATGAATCATGAATCGAATCATGAATCATGAATCAAGAATCATGAATCATGAATTGAATCATGAATCATGAATCATTAATTGAATCATGAATCATGAATCATGAATCGAATCATGAATCATGAATCAAGAATCATGAATTGAATCATGAATCATGAATAGAATCATGAATCATGAATCATGAATTATGAATTGAATCATGAATCATGAATCATGAATCATGAATTGAATCATGAATCATGAATCATGAATCATGAATCGTGAATCATGAAGTGAATCATGAATCATGAATCATGAATCGAATCATGAATCATGAATCAAAAATCATGAATCGAATCATGAATCATGAATTGAATCATGAATCATGAATCATGAATTGAATCATGAATCATGAATCATGAATTGAATCCTGAATTGAATCATGAATCATGAATTGCATCATGAATCATGAATTGAATCATGAATTAAATCATGAATCATAAATAATAATTTGAATCATGAATCATGAATTGAATCATGAATTGAATCATGAATCATGAATTGAATCATGAATCATGAATTGAATCATGAATCATGAATCATGAATCGAATCATGAATCATGAAACATGAATTGAATCATGAATCATGACTCATGAATTGAATCAAGAATCATGAATTATGAATTATGAATTGAATCATGAATCATAAATCATGAATTGAATCATAAATCATGAATCATGAATCGAATCATGAATCATGAATCATGAATTGAATCATGAATCATGAATTGAATCATGAATCATGAATCATGATTCATGAATTGAATCATAAATCATGAATCATGAATCGAATCATAAATCATGAATTATGAATCATGAATTGATTCATGAATCATGAACCATGAATCATGAATTAAATCATGAATTGAATCATGAATCGATTAATGAATTGAATCATGAATCATGAGTTGAATCATGAATCATGAATCATGAATTGAATCATGAAGCATGAATTGAATCATGAATCATAAATTGAATCATGAATTGAATCATGAATCATGAATTGAATCATGAATCATGAATAGAATCATGAATCATGAATCATGAATTGAATCATGAATCATGAATTGAATCATGAATCATGAATCGAATCATGAATCATGAATTGAATCATGAATCATGAATTGATTCATGAATCATGAATTATGAATCATGAATTGATTCATGAATCATGAATAGAATCATGAATCATGAATCATGAATTATGAATTGAATCATGAATCATGAATAGAATCATGAATCATGAATCATGAATTATGAATTGAATCATTTATGATTTATGATTCATGATTCATGATTCATGATTCAATTCATGATTCATTATTCATGATTCAATTCATGAATTATGATTCGATTCATGATTTTTGATTCATGATTCATGATTCAATTCATGATTCATGATTCGATTCATGATTCATGATTCATGATTTGATTCATGATTCATGATTCAATTCATGATTCAAGATTCATGATTCGATTCATGATTCATGATTCAATTCATGAATTATGATTCATGATTCTATTCATGATTCAATTCATGATTAATGATTTGAATCATGAATCATGAATTGAATCATGAATCATGAATCATGAATTGAATCATGAATCATGAATCATGAATTGAATCATGAATCATGAATCAAATCATTAATCATGAATTGAATCATGAATAGAATCATGAATCATAATTCATGAATTGAATCATGAATCATGAATCGAATCATGAATCTTGAATCATGAATTGAATCATGAATCATGAATCATGAATTAAATCATGAATCATGAATCATGAATCGAATCATGAATCATGAATTGAATCATGAATCATGAATCAAAAATCATGAATCGAATCATAATTCATGAATTGAATCATGAATAATGAATCATGAATTGAATCATGAATCATGAATCATGAATCATAAATCGAATCATGAATCATGAATCATGAATTGAATCATGAATCATGAATCATGAATTGAATCATGAATCATGAATCATAAATCAAATCATGAATCATAAATTGAATCAGGATTCGAATCATGAATTGAATCATGAATCATGAATTGAATCATGAATCATGAATCATGAATTGAATCATGAATCATGAATTGAATCATGAATTGAATCATGAATCATGAATTGAATCATGAATCATGAATTGAATCATGAATTGAATCATGAATCATAAATTGAATCATGAATTGAATCATGAATCATGAATTGAATCATGAATCATGAATTGAATCATGAATCATGAATCATGAATTGAATCATGAATCATGAATTGAATCATAAATCATTAATTAAATCAAGAATCATTAATTGAATCATGAATTGAATCATAAATCATGAATCATGAATTGAATTCATCAATCATGAATCATGAATTGAATCATGAATTGAATCATGAATCATGAATCATAAATCATAAATTGAATCATGAATCATGAATCATGAATTGAATCATGAATCATGAATCATGAATTGAATCATGAATCATGAATCATGAATTGAATCATGAATCATGAATCAAATCATTAATCATGAATTGAATCATGAATAGAATCATGAATCATAATTCATGAATTGAATCATGAATCATGAATCGAATCATGAATCTTGAATCATGAATTGAATCATGAATCATGAATCATGAATTAAATCATGAATCATGAATCATGAATCGAATCATGAATCATGAATTGAATCATGAATCATGAATCATTAATTGAATCATGAATCATGAATCATGAATCAAGAATCATGAATTGAATCATGAATCATGAATAGAATCATGAATCATGAATCATGAATCATGAATTGAATCATGAATCATGAATCATGAATTGAATCATGAATCATGAATTGAATCCTGAATTGAATCATGAATCATTAATTAAATCATGAATTAAATCATGAATCATGAATAATAAATTGAATCATGAATCATGAATCATGAATTAAATCATGAATCATAAATCATGAATTGAATCATGAATCATGAATCGAATCATGAATCATGAATCGAATCATGAATCATGAATCATGAATCATGAATCGAATCATGAATCATGAATCATGAATCATGAATTGAATCATGAATCATGAATTGAATCATGAATCATGAATCATGAATTGAATCATGAATCATGAATCATGAATTAAATCATGAATCATGAATCATGAATTTAATCATGAATCATGAATCATGAATCATGAATTATGAATTGAATCATGAATCATGAATCATGAATTGAATCATGAATCATGAATTGAATCATGAATCATGAATCATGAATCATGAATCGAATCATGAATGAAGAATCAAGAATCATGAAACGAATAATGAATCATGAATTGAATCATGAATCATGAATCATGAATCATGAATCGAATCATGAATCATGAATCATGAATCATGAATTGAATCATGAATCATAAATCAAGAATCATGAAAAGAAACATGAATCATGAATTGAATCATGAATCATGAATCATGAATCATGAATCATGAATTGAATCATGAATCATGAATCATGAATTGAATCAGGATTCGAATCATGAATTCAATCATGAATCATGAATTGAATCATGAATCATGAATTATGAATGATGAATTGAATCATGAATCATGAATTGAATCATGAATCATGAATCGAATCATGAATCATGAATTGAATCATAAATCATGAATTGAATCATGAATCATGAATTGAATCATGAATCATGAATCGAATCATGAATCATGAATTGAATCATGAATCATGAATTGAATCATGAATTATGAATCATGAATTGAATCATGAATCATGAATTGAATCATGAATCATGAATCGAATCATGAATCATGAATTGAATCATGAATCATGAATTGAATCATGAATCATGAATTGAATCATGAATCATGAATCATGACATAAATCATGAATTGAATCATAAATCAGGAATTGAATCATGAATTAAATCATGAATCATAAATTGAATCATGAATTGAATCATGAATCATGAATTGAATCATGAATTGAATCATGAATCATGAATTGAATCATGAATCATGAATCATGAATAGAATCATGAATCATGAATCATGAATCAAATCATGAATCATGAATTGAATCATGAATCATGAATCATGAATCAGGAATCATGAATCGAATCATGAATCATGAAACAAGAATCATGAATTGAATCATGAATCATGAATTGAATCATGAATCATGAATCATGAATTATGAATTGAATCATGAATCATGAATCATGAATCATGAATCATGAATTGAATCATGAATCATGATTCATGAATCATGAATCATGAATCATGAAGTGAATCATGAATCATGAATCATGAATTGAATCATGAATCATGAATCAAAAATCATGAATCGAATCATAATTCATGAATTGAATCATGAATAATGAATCATGAATTGAATCATGAATCATGAATCATGAATCATAAATCGAATCATGAATCATGAATCATGAATTGAATCATGAATCATGAATCATGAATTGAATCATGAATCATGAATCATAAATCAAATCATGAATCATAAATTGAATCAGGATTCGAATCATGAATTGAATCATGAATCATGAATTGAATCATGAATCATGAATCATGAATTGAATCATGAATCATGAATTGAATCATGAATTGAATCATGAATCATGAATTGAATCATGAATCATGAATTGAATCATGAATTGAATCATGAATCATAAATTGAATCATGAATTGAATCATGAATCATGAATTGAATCATGAATCATGAATTGAATCATGAATCATGAATCATGAATTGAATCATGAATCATGAATTGAATCATAAATCATTAATTGAATCAAGAATCATTAATTGAATCATGAATTGAATCATAAATCATGAATCATGAATTGAATTCATCAATCATGAATCATGAATTGAATCATGAATTGAATCATGAATCATGAATCATAAATCATAAATTGAATCATGAATCATGAATCATGAATTGAATCATGAATCATGAATCATGAATTGAATCATGAATCATGAATCATGAATTGAATCATGAATCATGAATCAAATCATTAATCATGAATTGAATCATGAATAGAATCATGAATCATAATTCATGAATTGAATCATGAATCATGAATCGAATCATGAATCTTGAATCATGAATTGAATCATGAATCATGAATCATGAATTAAATCATGAATCATGAATCATGAATCGAATCATGAATCATGAATTGAATCATGAATCATGAATCAAAAATCATGAATCGAATCATAATTCATGAATTGAATCATGAATAATGAATCATGAATTGAATCATGAATCATGAATCATGAATCATAAATCGAATCATGAATCATGAATCATGAATTGAATCATGAATCATGAATCATGAATTGAATCATGAATCATGAATCATAAATCAAATCATGAATCATAAATTGAATCAGGATTCGAATCATGAATTGAATCATGAATCATGAATTGAATCATGAATCATGAATCATGAATTGAATCATGAATCATGAATTGAATCATGAATTGAATCATGAATCATGAATTGAATCATGAATCATGAATTGAATCATGAATTGAATCATGAATCATAAATTGAATCATGAATTGAATCATGAATCATGAATTGAATCATGAATCATGAATTGAATCATGAATCATGAATCATGAATTGAATCATGAATCATGAATTGAATCATAAATCATTAATTGAATCAAGAATCATTAATTGAATCATGAATTGAATCATAAATCATGAATCATGAATTGAATTCATCAATCATGAATCATGAATTGAATCATGAATTGAATCATGAATCATGAATCATAAATCATAAATTGAATCATGAATCATGAATCATGAATTGAATCATGAATCATGAATCATGAATTGAATCATGAATCATGAATCATGAATTGAATCATGAATCATGAATCAAATCATTAATCATGAATTGAATCATGAATAGAATCATGAATCATAATTCATGAATTGAATCATGAATCATGAATCGAATCATGAATCTTGAATCATGAATTGAATCATGAATCATGAATCATGAATTAAATCATGAATCATGAATCATGAATCGAATCATGAATCATGAATTGAATCATGAATCATGAATCATTAATTGAATCATGAATCATGAATCATGAATCAAGAATCATGAATTGAATCATGAATCATGAATAGAATCATGAATCATGAATCATGAATCATGAATTGAATCATGAATCATGAATCATGAATTGAATCATGAATCATGAATTGAATCCTGAATTGAATCATGAATCATTAATTAAATCATGAATTAAATCATGAATCATGAATAATAAATTGAATCATGAATCATGAATCATGAATTAAATCATGAATCATAAATCATGAATTGAATCATGAATCATGAATCGAATCATGAATCATGAATCGAATCATGAATCATGAATCATGAATCATGAATCGAATCATGAATCATGAATCATGAATCATGAATTGAATCATGAATCATGAATTGAATCATGAATCATGAATCATGAATTAAATCATGAATCATGAATCATGAATTTAATCATGAATCATGAATCATGAATCATGAATTATGAATTGAATCATGAATCATGAATCATGAATTGAATCATGAATCATGAATCATGAATCATGAATCGAATCATGAATCAAGAATCAAGAATCATGAAACGAATAATGAATCATGAATTGAATCATGAATCATGAATCATGAATCATGAATCGAATCATGAATCATGAATCATGAATCATGAATCATGAATTGAATCATGAATCATAAATCAAGAATCATGAAAAGAAACATGAATCATGAATTGAATCATGAATCATGAATCATGAATCATGAATCATGAATTGAATCATGAATCATGAATCATGAATTGAATCAGGATTCGAATCATGAATTGAATCATGAATCATGAATTGAATCATGAATCATGAATTGAATCATGAATCATGAATCATGAATTTAATCAGGATTCGAATCATGAATTCAATCATGAATCATGAATTGAATCATGAATCATGAATTATGAATGATGAATTGAATCATGAATCATGAATTGAATCATGAATCATGAATCGAATCATGAATCATGAATTGAATCATAAATCATGAATTGAATCATGAATCATGAATTGAATCATGAATCATGAATCGAATCATGAATCATGAATTGAATCATGAATCATGAATTGAATCATGAATTATGAATCATGAATTGAATCATGAATCATGAATTGAATCATGAATCATGAATTGAATCATGAATCATGAATCGAATCATGAATCATGAATTGAATCATGAATCATGAATTGAATCATGAATCATGAATTGAATCATGAATCATGAATCATGACTTGAATCATGAATTGAATCATAAATCAGGAATTGAATCATGAATTAAATCATGAATCATAAATTGAATCATGAATTGAATCATGAATCATGAATTGAATCATGAATTGAATCATGAATCATGAATTGAATCATGAATCATGAATCATGAATAGAATCATGAATCATGAATCATGAATCAAATCATGAATCATGAATCATGAATCATGAATCATGAATCATGAATCAGGAATCATGAATCGAATCATGAATCATGAAACAAGAATCATGAATTGAATCATGAATCATGAATTGAATCATGAATCATGAATCATGAATTATGAATTGAATCATGAATCATGAATCATGAATCATGAATTGAATCATGAATCATGATTCATGAATCATGAATCATGAATCATGAAGTGAATCATGAATCATGAATCATGAATTGAATCATGAATCATGAATCAAAAATCATGAATCGAATCATAATTCATGAATCGAATCATGAATCATGAATCAAAAATCATGAATCGAATCATAATTCATGAATTGAATCATGAATCATGAATCACGAATCATGAATCATGAATCATGAATCAAGAATTGAATCATGAATCATGAATCATGAATCATGACTCATGAATCATGAATTGAATCATGAATCATGAATCATAAATTGAATCAGGATTCGAATCATGAATTGAATCATGACTCATGAATCATAACTCGAATCATGAATCATGAATTGAATCATGAATCATGAATTGAATCATGAATCATGAATCATGAATTGAATCATGAATCATGAATCATGATTTGAATCATGAATCATGAATCATAAATCAAATCATGAATCATAAATTGAATCAGGATTCAAATTATGAATTGAATCATGAATCATGAATCATAATTCGAATCATGAATCATGAATTGAATCATGAATCATGAATCATGAATTGAATCATGAATAATGAATCATGAATTGAATCCTGAATTGAATCATGAATCATGAATTGAATCATGAATCATGAATTGAATCATGAATTAAATCATGAATCATAAATAATAATTTGAATCATGAATCATGAATCATGAATTGAATTATGAATTGAATCATGAATCTTGAATCATTAATTGAATCATGAATCATGAATTGAATCATGAATCATGAAATGAAACATAAATCATGAATCATGAATTGAATCATGAATCATAAATTGAATCATGAATCATGAATCATGAATCATGAATCGAATCATGAATCATGAAACATGAATTGAATCATGAATCATGACTCATGAATTGAATCATGAATCACGAATTATGAATTATGAATTGAATCATGAATCATAAATCATGAATTGAATCATAAATCATGAATCATGAATCGAATCATGAATCATGAATCATGAATTGAATCATGAATCATGAATTGAATCATGAATTATGAATCATGAATTGAATCGTAAATCATGAATCATGAATCGAATCATAAATCATGAATTAAATCATGAATTGAATCATGAATCGATTAATGAATTGAATCATGAATCATGAGTTGAATCATGAATCATGAATCATGAATCGAATCATGAATCATGAAACATGAATTGAATCATGAATCATGACTCATGAATTGAATCAAGAATCATGAATTATGAATTATGAATTGAATCATGAATCATAAATCATGAATTGAATCATAAATCATGAATCCATGAATCGAATCATGAATCATGAATCATGAATTGAATCATGAATCTGAATTGAATCATGAATCATGAATCATGATTCATGAATTGAATCATAAATCATGAATCATGAATCGAATCATAAATCATGAATTATGAATCATGAATTGATTCATGAATCATGAACCATGAATCATGAATTAAATCATGAATTGAATCATGAATCGATTAATGAATTGAATCATGAATCATGAGTTAAATCATGAATCATGAATCATGAATTGAATCATGAAGCATGAATTGAATCATGAATCATAAATTGAATCATGAATTGAATCATGAATCATGAATTGAATCATGAATCATGAATAGAAATCATGAATCATGATTCATGAATCGAATCATGAATCATGAATTGAATCATGAATCATGAATCATGAATTGAATCATGAATCATGAATTGAATCATGAATCATGAATCGAATCATGAATCAGAATTGAATCATGAATCATGAATTGATTCATGAATCATGAATTATGAATCATGAATTGATTCATGAATCATGAATAGAATCATGAATCATGAATCATGAATTATGAATTGAATCATGAATCATGAATAGAATCATGAATCATGAATCATGAATTATGAATTGAATCATGAATCATGATCATGAATCATGAATTGAATCATGAATCATGAATCATGAATCATGAATCATGAATCGAATCATGAATCATGAATCATGAATCGAATCATGAAATCATGAATCAAAAATCATGAATCGATCATAATTCATGAATTGAATCATGAATAATGAATCATGAATTGAATCATGAATCATGAATCATGAATCATAAATCATGAATCATGAATCATGAATTGAATCATGAATCATGAATCATGAATTGAATCATGAATCATGAATCATAAATCAAATCATGAATCATAAATTGAATCAGTTCGAATCATAATTGAATCATGAATCATGAATTGGAAATCATAATCATGATTGAATCATGAATCATGAATTGAATCATGAATTGAATCATGAATTGAATCATGATTAATCATGAATCTGATGAATCATGAATCAGATTGAATCATGAATTGAATCATGAATCATAAATTGAATCATGAATTGATTCATGAATCATGATTGAATCATGAATCATGAATCATGAATTGAATCATGAATCATGAATTGAATCATAAATCATTAATTGAATCAAGAATCATTAATTGAATCATGAATTGAATCATAAATCATGAATCATGAATTGAATTCATCAATCATATCATGAATTGAATCATGAATTGATTCATGAATCATGAATCATAAATCATAAATTGAATCATGAATCATGAATCATGAATTGAATCATGAATCATGAATCATGAATTGAATCATGAATCATGAATCATGAATTGAATCATGATCATGAATCAAATCATTAATCATGAATTGAATCATGAATAGAATCATGAATCATAATTCATGAATTGAATCATGAATCATGAATCGAATCATGAATCTTGAATCATGAATTGAATCATGAATCATGAATCATGAATTAAATCATGAATCATGAATCATGAATCGAATCATGAATCATGAATTGAATCATGAATCATGAATCATTAATTGAATCATGAATCATGAATCATGAATCAAGAATCATGAATTGAATCATGAATCATGAATAGAATCATGAATCATGATCATGAATTGAATCATGAATCATGAATCATGAATTGAATCATGAATCATGAATTGAATCCTGAATTGAATCATGAATCATGAATTAAATCATGAATTAAATCATGAATCATGAATAATAAATTGAATCATGAATCATGAATCATGAATTAAATCATGAATCATAAATCATGAATTGAATCATGAATCGAATCATGAATCATGAATCGAATCATGAATCATGAATCATGAATCATGAATCGAATCATGAATCATGAATCATGAATCATGAATTGAATCATGAATCATGAATCATGAATTGAATCATAATCATGAATCATGAATTAAATCATGAATCATGAATCATGAATTGAATCATGAATCATAAATCATGAATTTAATCATGAATCATGAATCAGAATCATGAATTATGAATTGAATCATGAATCATGAATCATGAATTGAATCATGAATCATGAATTGAATCATGAATCATGAATCTCATGAATCATGAATCGAATCATGAATCAAGAATCAAGATCTGAAACGAATAATGAATCATGAATTGAATCATGAATCATGAATCATGATCATGAATCGAATCATGAATCATGAATCCTGAATCATGAATCATGAATTGAATCATGAATCATAAATCAAGAATCATGAAAAGAAACATGAATCATGAATTGAATCATGAATCATGAATCATGAATCATGAATTGAATCATGAATCATGAATCATGAATTGAATCAGGATTCGAATCATGAATTGAATCATGAATCATGAATTGAATCATGAATCATGAATCATGAATTGAATCATGAATCATGAATCATGAATTTAATCAGGATTCGAATCATGAATTGAATCATGAATCATGAATTGAATCATGAATCATGAATTATGAATGATGAATTGAGATCATGAATCATGAATTGAATCATGAATCATGAATCGAATCATGAATCATGAATTGAATCATAAATCATGAATTGAATCATGAATCATAATTGAATCATGAATCATGAATCGAATCATGAATCATGAATTGAATCATGAATCATGAATTGAATCATGAATCATGAATCATGAATTGAATCATGAATCATGAATTGAATCATGAATCATGAATTGAATCATGAATCATGAATCGAATCATGAATCATGAATTGAATCATGAATCATGAATTGAATCATGAATCATGATTGAATCATGAATCATGAATCATGACTTGAATCATGAATTGAATCATAAATCATGAATTGAATCATGAATTAAATCATGAATCATAAATTGAATCATGAATTGAATCATGAATCATGAATTGAATCATGAATCATGAATTGAATCATGAATCATGAATTGAATCATGAATCATGAATCATGAATAGAATCATGAATCTATTTATGATTCATGATTTAATTCATGATTCAATTCATGATTTATGATTCAATTCATGATTCAAGTCATGATTCATGATTCATGATTCAATTCATGATTCATGATTCAATTCATGATTCATGATTCAATTCATGATTCATGATTCGATTCATGATTCATGATTCAATTCATGATTCATGATTCAATTCATGATTCATGATTCAATTCATGATTCATGATTCATGATTCAATTCATGATTCATGATTCAATTCATGATTCATGATTCATTCATGATTCATGATTCAATTCATGATTCATGATTCAATTCATGATTTATGATTCAATTCATATTCATGATTCGATTCATGATTCATGATTCAATTCATGATTCATGATTCAATTCATCATTCATAATTCATGATTCATGATTCAATTCATGATTCATGATTCAATTCATGATTCGAATCCTGATTAAATTCATGATTCATGATTCATGATTCAATCATGATTCATGATTCATGATTCAATTCATGATTCATGATTCAATTCATGATTCGAATCCTGATTCTATTCATGATTCATGATTCATGATTCAATTCATGATTCATGATTCATGATTCATGATTCAATTCATGATTCAGTTTCTTTCATGATTCTTGATTTATGATTCATGATTCAATTCATGATTCATGATTCAGGATTCATGATTCATGATTCGATTCATGATTCATGATTCATGATTCATGATTCAATTCATGATTCATTATTCGTTTCATGATTCTTGATTCTTGATTCATGATTCGATTCATGATTCATGATTCATGATTCATGATTCAATTCATGATTCATGATTCAATTCATGATTCATGATTCATGATTCAATTCATAATTCATGATTCATGATTCATGATTCATGATTAAATTCATGATTTATGATTCATGATTCAATTCATGATTCATGATTCATGATTTAATTCATGATTCATGATTCATGATTCAATTCATGATTCATGATTCATGATTCAATTCATGATTCATGATTCATGATTCATGATTCGAGTCATGATTCATGATTCATGATTCATGATTCGATTCATGATTCATGATTCGATTCATGATTCAATTCATGATTTATGATTCATGATTTAATTCATGATTCATGATTCATGATTCAATTTATTATTCATGATTCATGATTTAATTCATGATTTAATTCATGATTCATGATTCAATTCAGGATTCAATTCATGATTCATGATTCAATTCATGATTCATGATTCATGATTCAATCATGATTCATGATTCATGATTCTATTCATGATCATGATTCAATTCATGATTCTTGATTCATGATTCATGATTCATGATTCAATTAATGATTCATGATTCATGATTCAATTCATGATTCATGATTCATTCATGATTCATGATTCATGATTTAATTCATGATTCATGATTCATGATTCAATTCATGATTCAAGATTCATGATTCGATTCATGATTCATGATTCAATCATGAATTATGATTCATGATTCTATTCATGATTCAATTCATGATTAATGATTTGATTCATGATTCATGATTCAATTCATGATTCATGATTCATGATTCAATTCATGATTCATGATTCATGATTCAATTCATGATTCATGATTCATGATTCAATTTATGATTTATGATTCATGATTCATGATTCAATCATGATTCAATTCATGATTCATGATTGATGAATTCAATTCATGATTCATGATTTATGATTCAATTCATGATTCAATAATGATTCTTGATTCAATTAATGATTATGATTCAATTCATGATTCATGATTCAATTCATGATTCATGATTCATGATTCAATTCATGATTCATGATTCAATTCATGATTCAATTTATGATTCATGATTCAATTCATGATTCAATTCATGATTCATTATTCAATTCATGATTCATGATTCAATTCATGATTCAATTCATGATTCAATTCATGATTCATGATTCAATTCATGATTCATGATTCAATTCATGATTCATGATTCAATTCATGATTCGATATCTGATTTCAGATTAGATTCATGATTCAATTCATGATTCATGATTCATATTCAATTCATGATTCATGATTCATGATCATTCATGATTCATGATTCATGATTCAGATTCAGATTCATGATCATTCATGATTCATTATTCATGATTCAATTCATGAATTATGATTCGATTCATGATTTTTGATTCATGATTCATGATTCGATTCATGATTCATGATTCATGATTCGATTCATGATTCATGATTCATGATTCATGATTCATGATTCAATTCATATTCATGATTCATGATTCATGATTCAATTCATAATTCATGATTCATGATTCATGATTCTATTCATGATTCATGATTCAATTCATAATTCATGATTCATGATTCATGATTCTATTCATGATTCATGAATCAATTCATGATTCATAATTCATGATTCATGAATCAATTCATGATTCATGATTCAATTCATGATTCATGATTCGATTCATGATTCATGATTCAATTCATGATTCATGATTCAATTCATGATTCATGATTCATGATTCAATTCATGATTCATGATTCGATTCATGAATCATGATTCAGATTCTATTCATGATTCATGATTCAATTCATGATTCATGATTCAATTCATGATTCAATTTATGATTCATGATTCAATTCATGCTTCATGATTCAATTCATGATTCATGATTCATGATTTAACTCATGATTCATGATTCAATTCATTAATCGATTCATGATTCAATTCATGATTTAATTCATGATTCATGGTCATGATTCATGAATCAATTCATGATTCATAATTCATGATTTATGATTCGATTCATGATTCATGATTTATGATTCAGATTCATGAATCATGATTCATGATTCATGATTCAATTCAGTGATTCATGATTCAATTCATGATTCATGATTCATGATTCGATCATGATTCATGATTTATGATTCAATTCATGAGTTATGATTCATGATTCAATTCATAATTCATAATTCATGATTCTTGATTCAATTCATGAGTCATGATTCATGATTCAATTCATGTTTCATGATTCATGATTCGATTCATGATTCATGATCATGATTCAACTCATGATTCATGATTCAATTCATTAATCGATTCATGATTCAATTCATGATTTAAGTCATGATTTATGATTCGATTCATGATTCATGATTTACGATTCAATTCATGATTCATAATTCATGATTCAATTCATGATTCATGATTCAATTCATGATTCATGATTCATGATTCGATTCATGATTCATGATTTATGATTCAATTCATGATTTATGATTCATGATTCAATTCATAATTCATAATTCGTGATTCATGATTCAATTCATGAGTCATGATTCATGATTCAATTCATGTTTCATGATTCATGATTCGATTCATGATCATGATTCATGATTCATGATTCAATTTATGATTCATGATTCAATTCATGATTCATGATTTATGTTCATTTCATGATTCATGATTCAATTCATGATTCATGATTCAATTAATGATTCAAGATTCATGATTCAATTCATAATTCAATTCATGATTCATGATTCATGATTCAAATTATTATTTATGATTCATGATTTAATTCATGATTCAATTCATGATTCATGATTCAATTCATGATCATGATTCAAGTCAGATTCAATTCATGATTCATTATTCATGATTCAATTCATGATTCATGATTCATGATTCAATTCATGATTCATGATTCGAATTATGATTCATGATTCATGATTCAATTCATAATTTGAATCCTGATTCAATTTATGATTCATGATTTGATTTATGATTCATGATTCATGATTCAAATCATGATTCTGATTCATGATTCAATTCATGATTCATGATTCATGATTCAATTCATGATTCATGATTCAATTCATGATTCATGATTCGAGTTATGATTCATGAGTCATGATTCAATTCATGATTCGAATCCTGATTCAATTTATGATTCATGATTCATATTCAATTCATGATTCATGAGTCATGATTCATGATTCATGATTCATGATTCAATTCTTGATTCATGATTCATGATTCATGATTCGTGATTCATGATTCATGATTCAATTCATGAATTATGATTCGATTCATGATTTGATTCATGATTCATGATTCGATTCATGAATTATGATTCGATTCATGATTTTTGATTCATGATTCATGATTCAATTCATGATTCATGATTCATGATTCACTTCATGATTCATGATTCATGATTCATGAATCATGATTCATGATTCAATTCATGATTCATGATTCATGATTCATGATTCAATCATAATTCATGATTCATGATTCATGATTCAATTCATGATTCATATTCAATTCATGATTCTTGTTTCATGATTCATGATTCGATTCATGATTCCTGATTCATGAGTCATGATTCATGATTCATGATTCATGATTCATGATTTGATTCATGATTCATGATTCATGATTCTATTCATGATTCATGATTCATGATTCAATTCATGATTCATGATTCAATTCATGATTCAATTCATGATTCATGATTCAATTCATGATTCAATTTATGATTCATGATTTAATTCATGATTCAATTCCTGATTATGATTCAATTCATGATTCAAGTCATGATTCATGATTCATGATTCAATTCATGATTCATGATTCAATTCATGATTCATGATTCAATTCATGATTCATGATTCGATTCATGATTCATGATTCAATTCATGATTCATGAGTCAATTCATGATTCATGATTCAATTCATGATTCATAATTCATGATTCAATTCATGATTCATGATTCAATTCATGATTCATGATTCGATTCATGATTCATGATTCAATTCATGATTCATGATTCAATTCATGATTTATGATTCAATTCATGATTCATGATTCGATTCATGATTCATGATTCAATTCATGATTCATGATTCAATTCATCATTCATAATTCATGATTCATGATTCAATTCATGATTCATGATTGAATTCATGATTCGAATCCTGATTAAATTCATGATTCATGATTCATGATTCAATTCATGATTCATGATTCAATTCATGATTCTGATTCAATTCATGATTCGAATCCTGATTCAATTCATGATTCATGATTCATGATTCAATTCATGATTCATGATTCATGATTCATGATTCATGATTCAATTCATGATTCATGTTTCTTTTCATGATTCTTGATTATGATTCATGATTCAATTCATGATTCATGATTCATGATTCATGATTCATGATTCGATTCATGATTCATGATTCATGATTCATGATTCAATTCATGATTCATTATTCGTTTCATGATTCTTGATTCTTGATTCATGATTCGATTCATGATTCATGATTCATGATTCATGATTCAATTCATGATTCATGATTCATGATCAATTCATAATTCATGATTCATGATTCATGATTCATGATTAAATTCATGATTCATGATTCATGATTTAATTCATGATTCATGATTCATGATTCAATTCATGATTCATGATTCAATTCATGATTCATGATTCATGATTCATGATTCGATTCATGATTCATGATTCATGATTCATGATTCGATTCATGATTCATGATTCGATTCATGATTCATGATTCAATTCATGATTTATGATTCATGATTTAATTCATGATTCATGATTCATGATTCAATTTATTATTCATGATTCATGATTTAATCATGATTTAATTAATGATTCATGATTCAATTCAGATTCAATTCATGATTCATGATTCAATTCATGATTCATGAGTCATGATTCAATTCATGATTCATGATTCATGATTCATGATTCTATTCATGATTCATGATTCAATTCATGATTCTTGATTCATGATTCATGATTCATGATTCAATTAATGATTCATGATTCATGATTCAATTCATGATTCATGATTCGATTCATGATTCATGATTCATGATTTAATTCATGATTCATGATTCATGATTCAATTCATGATTCAAGATTCATGATTCGATTCATGATTCATGATTCAATTCATGAATTATGATTCATGATTCTATTCATGATTCAATTCATGATTAATGATTTGATTCATGATTCATGATTCAATTCATGATTCATGATTCATGATTCAATTCATGATTCATGATTCATGATTCAATTCATGATTCATGATTCATGATTCAATTTATGATTTATGATTCATGATTCATGATTCAATTCATGATTCAATTCATGATTCATGATTGATGAATTCAATTCATGATTCATGATTTATGATTCAATTCATGATTCAATTAATGATTCTTGATTCATTAATGATTTATGATTCAATTCATGATTCATGATTCAATTCATGATTCATGATTCATGATTCAATTCATGATTCATGATTCAATTCATGATTCATGATTCAATTCATGATTCAATTTATGATTCATGATTCAATTCATGATTCAATTCATGATTCATGATTCAATTCATGATTCATGATTCAATTCATGATTCAATTCATGATTCATGATTCAATTCATGATTCATGATTCATGATTCAATTCATGATTCATGATTCAATTCATGATTCGAATCCTGATTCAATTTATGATTCATGATTTGATTTATGATTCATGATTCATGATTCAATTCATGATTCATGATTCATGATTCAATTCATGATTCATGATTCATGATTCGATTTATGATTCATGATTCATGATTCATGATTCATTCATGATTCATTATTCATGATTCAATTCATGATTATGATTCGATTCATGATTTTTGATTCATGATTCATGATTCAATTCATGATTCATGATTCGATTCATGATTCATGATTCATGATTTAATTCATGATTCATGATTCATGATTCAATTCATGATTCAAGATTCATGATTCGATTCATGATTCATGATTCAATTCATGAATTATGATTCATGATTCTATTCATGATTCAATTCATGATTAATGATTTGATTCATGATTCATGATTCAATTCATGATTCATGATTCATGATTCAATTCATGATTCATGATTCATGATTCAATTCATGATTCATGATTCAGGATTCAATTTATGATTTATGATTCATGATTCATGATTTCAATTCATGATTCAATTCTTGATTCATGATTGATGAATTCAATTCATGATTCATGATTTATGATTCAATTCATGATTCAATTAATGATTCTTGATTCAATTAATGATTTATGATTCAATTCATGATTCATGATTCAATTCATGATCATGATTCATGATTCAATTCATGATTCATGATTCAATTCATGATTCATGATTCATTCATGATTCAATTTATGATTCATGATTCAATTCATGATTCAATTCATGATTCATGATTCAATTCATGATTCATGATTCAATTCATGATTCAATTCATGATTCATGATTCAATCATGATTCATGATTCATGATTCAATTCATGATTCATGATTCAATTCATGAGTCGAATCCTGATTCAATTTATGATTCATGATTTGATTTATGATTCATGATTCATGATTCAATTCATGATTCATGATTCATGATTCAATTCATGATTCATGATTCATGATTCGATTTATGATTCATGATTCATGATTCATGATTCAATTCATGATTCATTATTCATGATTCAATTCATGAATTATGATTCGATTCATGATTTTTGATTCATGATTCATGATTCAATTCATGATTCATGATTCATGATTCACTTCATGATTCATGATTCATGATTCATGAATCATGATTCATGATTCAATTCATGATTCATGATTCATGATTCATGATTCATGATTCAATTCATAATTCATGATTCATGATTCATGATTCAATTCATGATTCATGATTCAATTCATGATTCTTGTTTCATATTCATGATTCGATTCATGATTCCTGATTCATGATTCATGATTCATGATTCAATTCATGATTCATATTTGATTCATGATTCATGATTCATGATTCTATTCATATTCATGATTCATGATTCAATTCATGATTCATGATTCAATTCATGATTCAATTCATGATTCATGATTCAATTCATGATTCAATTTATGATTCATGATTTAATTCATGATTCAATTCCTGATTTATGATTCAATTCATGATTTATGTCATGATTCATGATTCATGATTCAATTCATGATTCATGATTCAATTCATGATTCATGATTCAATTCATGATTCATGATTCGATTCATGATTCATGATTCAATTCATGATTCATGATTCAATTCATGATTCATAATTCATGATTCAATTCATGATTCATGATTCAATTCATGATTCATGATTCGATTCATGATTCATGATTCAATTCATGATTCATGATTCAATTCATGATTTATGATTCAATTCATGATTCATGATTCGATTCATGATTCATGATTCAATTCATGATTCATGATTCAATTCATCATTCATAATTCATGATTCATGATTCAATTCATGATTCATGATTGAATTCATGATTCGAATCCTGATTCAATTCATGATTCATGATTCATGATTCAATTCATGATTCATGATTCATGATTCATGATTCATGATTCAATTCATGATTCATGTTTCTTTTCATGATTCTTGATTTATGATTCATGATTCAATTCATGATTCATGATTCATGATTCATGATTCGATTCATGATTCATGATTCATGATTCATGATTCAATTCATGATTCATTATTCTTTCCATGATTCTTGATTCTTCATTCATGATTCGATTCATGATTCATGATTCATGATTCATGAGTCAATTCATGATTCATGATTCAATTCATGATTCATGATTCATGATTCAATTCATAATTCATGATTCATGATTCATGATTCATGATTAAATTCATGATTCATGATTCATGATTTAATTCATGATTCATGATTCATGATTCAATTCATGATTCATGATTCATGATTCAATTCATGATTCATGATTCAATTCATGATTCATGATTCATGATTCATGATTCGATTCATGATTCATGATTCATGATTCATGATTCGATTCATGATTCATGATTCGATTCATGATTCATGATTCAATTCATGATTTATGATTCATGATTTAATTCATGATTCATGATTCATGATTCAATTTATTATTCATGATTCATGATTTAATTCATGATTTAATTAATGATTCATGATTCAATTCAGAGTTCAATTCATGATTCATGATTCAATCATTCATGATTCATGATTCAATTCATGATTCATGATTCATGATTCATGATTCTATTCATGATTCATGATTCAATTCATGATTCTTGATTCATGATTCATGATTCATGATTCAATTAATGATTCATGATTCATGATTCATTCATGATTCATGATTCGATTCATGATTCATGATTCATGATTTAATTCATGATTCATGATTCATGATTCAATTCATGATTCAAGATTCATGATTCGATTCATGATTCATGATTCAATTCATGAATTATGATTCATGATTCTATTCATGATTCAATTCATGATTAATGATTTGATTCATGATTCATGATTCAATTCATGATTCATGATTCATGATTCAATTCATGATTCATGATTCATGATTCAATTCATGATTCATGATTCATGATTCAATTTATGATTTATGATTCATGATTCATGATTCAATTCATGATTCAATTCATGATTCATGATTGATGAATTCAATTCATGATTCATGATTTATGATTCAATTCATGATTCAATTAATGATTCTTGATTTAATTAATGATTTATGATTCAATTCATGATTCATGATTCAATTCATGATTCATGATTCATGATTCAATTCATGATTCATGATTCAATTCATGATTCATGATTCAATTCATGATTCAATTTATGATTCATGATTCAATTCATGATTCAATCATGATTCATGATTCAATTCATGATTCATGATTCAATTCATGATTCAATTCATGATTCATGATTCAATTCATGATTCATGATTCATGATTCAATTCATGATTCATGATTCAATTCATGATTCGAATCCTGATTCAATTTATGATTCATGATTTGATTTATGATTCATGATTCATGATTCAATTCATGATTCATGATTCATGATTCAATTCATGATCATGATTCATGATTCGATTTATGATTCATGATTCATGATTCATGATTCAATTCATGATTCATTATTCATGATTCAATTCATGAATTATGATTCGATTCATGATTTTTGATTCATGATTCATGATTCAATTCATGATTCATGATTCGATTCATGATTCATGATTCATGATTTAATTCATGATTCATGATTCATGATTCAATTCATGATTCAAGATTCATGATTCGATTCATGATTCAGATTCAATCATGAATTATGATTCATGATTCTATTCATGATTCAATTCATATTAATGATTGATCTATTCATGATTCAATTCGATTCATGATTCATGAGTCAATTCATGATTCATGATTCATGATTCAATTTCATGATTCATGATTCAAATCATTAATCATGAATTGA
>NW_027446832.1:0-43529 GCF_038048845.1 Mixophyes fleayi | reverse complement strand
TTCATGATTCATGATTCAATTCATGATTCATGATTCATGATTCATGATTCATGATTAGATTTATGATTCATGATTCATGATTCAATTCATGATTTGATTCATGATTCGATTCATGATTCATGATTCAATTCATGATTCATGATTCATGATTCGATTCATGATTTATGATTTGATTCATGATTCATGATTCATGATTCGATTTAAGATTCATAATTCATGATTCATGATTCATGATTCAATTCATAATTCATGATTCATGATTCATGATTCGATTCATGATTCATGATTCAATTCATGATTCATGATTCAATTCATGATTCATGATTCAAGATTCATGATTCATGATTCAATTCATGATTCATGTTTCAATTCATGATTCGAATCCTGATTTAACTCATGATTCATGATTTGATTTATGATTCATGATTCATGATTCATGATTCAATTCATGATTCATGATTCATGATTCGATTCATGATTCATGATTCAATTCATGATTCATGATTCATGATTCAATTCATAATTCATGATTCATGATTCATGATTCGATTCATGATTCATGATTCGATTTATGATTCATGATGCATGATTCATATTTCATGATTCAATTCATGATTCATGATTCATGATTCATGATTAAATTCATAATTCATAATTCATGATTCAATTCATGATTCATGATTCATGATTTGATTCATGATTCATGATTCGATTTATGATTCATGATTCATGATTCATGATTCATAATTCATGATTCAATTCATGATTCATGATTCAATTCATGATTCATGATTCATAATTCATGATTCGATTTAAGATTCATAATTCATGATTCATGATTCATGATTCATGATTCATGATTCAATTCATGATTCATGATTCATGATTCATGATTCATGACTCAATTCATGATTCATGATTCATGATTCATGATTCATGATTCGATTCATGATTCTTGATTCATGATTCGATTCATGATTCATGATTCAATTCATGATTCATGATTCATGATTCATGATTCATGATTCAATTCATGATTCATGATTCGATTCATGATTCATGATTCATGATTCAATTCATGATTCATGATTCATGATTCATGATTCATGATTCAATTCATGATTCATGATTCAAGATTCATGATTCATGATTCTATTCATGATTCATGATTTAATTCATGATTCGAATCCTGATTAAACTCATGATTCATGATGTGATTTATAATTCATGATTCATGATTCATATTTCATGATTCAATTCATGATTCATGATTCATGATTCGATTTATGATTCATGATTCAATTCATGATTCATGATTCATGATTCAATTCATAATTCATGATTCATTATTCATGATTCGATTCATGATTCATGATTCTATTCATGATTCATGATTCATGATTCAATTCATAATTCATGATTCATGATTCATGATTCAATTCATGATTCATGATTCATGATTCAATTCATAATTCATGATTCATGATTCATGATTCAATTCATGATTCATGATTCGATTCATGATTCAATTCATGATTCATGATTCATGATTCATGATTCATGATTCATGATTCAATTCATGATTCATGATTCATGATTCAATTCATGATTCATGATTCATGATTCGATTCATGATTCATGATTCATGATTCAATTCATAATTCATGATTCATGATTCAATTCATGATTCATGATTTGATTCATGATTCATGATTCATGATTCGATTTATGATTCATGATTCATGATTCATGATTCATGATTCATGATTCAATTCATGATTCATGATTCGATTCATGATTCATAATTCAATTCATGATTCATGATTCATGATTCAATTCATGATTCATGATTCATGATTCATGATTCGATTCATGATTCATGATTCGATTTATGATTCATGATTCATGATTCATGATACATGATTCATGATTCAATTCATGATTCATGATTCATGATTCAATTCATAATTCATGATTCATGATTCATGATTCGATTCATGATTCATGATTAATGATTCGATTCATGATTCATGATTCATGATTCATGATTCATGATTCATGATTCATGATTCAATTCATGATTCATGATTCATGATTCAATTCATGATTCATGATTCATGATTCATGATTCATGATTAGATTTATGATTCATGATTCATGATTCAATTCATGATTTGATTCATGATTCGATTCATGATTCATGATTCAATTCATGATTCATGATTCATGATTCGATTCATGATTTATGATTTGATTCATGATTCATGATTCATGATTCGATTTAAGATTCATAATTCATGATTCATGATTCATGATTCATGATTCATGATTCATGATTCAATTCATGATTCATGATTCATGATTCGATTCATGATTCATGATTCGATTCATGATTCTTGATTCATGATTCATGATTCATGATTCAGGTTCATGATTCAATTCATGATTCATGATTCGATTCATGATTCATGATTCGATTCATGATTCATGATTCACGATTCATGATTCATGAAACATGATTCATAATTCAATTCATGATTCATGATTCAATTCAAGATTCATTATTCAAGATTCATGATTCATGATTCAATTCATGATTCATAATTCAATTCATGATTCGAATCCTGATTCAACTCATGATTCATGATTCGATTTATGATTCATGATTCATGATTCATGATTCATGATTCAATTCATGATTCATGATTCGATTCATGATTCATGATTCAATTCATGATTCATGATTCATGATTCAATTCATAATTCATGATTCATGATTCATGATTCATGATTCGATTCATGATTCATGATTAATGATTCGATTTATGATTCATGATTCATGATTCATGATTCATGATTCATGATTCAATTCATGATTCATGATTCATGATTCAATTCATGATTCATGATTCATGATTCATGATTCATGATTCGATTTATGATTCATGATTCATGATTCAATTCATGATTTGATTCATGATTCGATTCATGATTCATGATTCGATTCATGATTCTTGATTCATGATTTATGATTCGATTCATGATTCATGATTCAATTCATGATTCATGATTCATGATTCATGATTCAATTCATGATTCATGATTTGATTCATGCTTCTTGGCTCATGATTCATGATTCGATTCATGATTCATGATTCAATTCATGATTCATGATTCATGATTCATGATTCGATTCATGATTCATGATTCAATTCATGATTCATGATTCATGATTCAATTCATGATTCATGATTCGATTCATGATTCATGATTCATTATTCAATTTATGATTCATGATTCATAATTCATGATTCATGATTCATGATTCAATTCATGATTCATGATTCATGATTCATGATTCGATTCATGATTCATGATTCATGATTCGATTTATGATTCATGATTCATGATTCATGATTCATGATTTATGATTCTATTCATGATTCATGATTCATGATTCAATTCATGATTCATGATTCACGATTCATGATTCATGATTCATGATTCGATTCATGATTCATGATTCATGATTCATGATTCAATTCATGATTCATGATTCATGATTCGATTCATGATTTATGACTCGATTCATAAATCATGATTCATGATTCGATTTAAGATTCTTAATTCATGATTCATGATTCATGATTCATGATTCGATTTAAGATTCATAATTCATGATTCATGATTCATGATTCATGATTCATGATTCAATTCATGATTCATGATTCATAATTCATGATTCGATTTAAGATTCATAATTCATGATTCATGATTCATGATTCATGATTCATGATTCATGATTCAATTCATGATTCATGATTCATGATTCATGATTCATGATTCGATTCATGATTCATGATTCGATTCATGATTCTTGATTCATGATTCATGATTCAATTCATGATTCATGATTCATGATTCATGATTCGATTCATGATTCATGATACAATTCATGATTCATGATTCATGATTCAATTCATGATTCATGATTCATTATTCGATTCATGATTCATGATTCAATTCATGATTCATGATTCATGATTCATGATTCGATTCATGATTCATGATTCAATTCATGATTCATGATTCATGATTCGATTCATGATTCATGATTCATGATTCATGATTCATGATTCATGATTTAATTCATGATTCATGATTCATGATTCGATTCATGATTCATGATTCAGTTAATGATTCATGATTCATGATTCAATTCATGATTCATGATTCGATTCATGATTCATGATTCATGATTCGATTCATGATTCATGATTCATGATTCATGATTCATGATTCGATTCATGATTCATGATTCATGATTCATGATTCATGATTCAATTCATGATTCATGATTCATGATTCGATTCATGATTCATGATTAATGATTCGATTTATGATTCATGATTCATGATTCATGATTCATGATTCATGATTCAATTCATGATTCATGATTCATGATTCAATTCATGATTCATGATTCATGATTCATGATTCATGATTCGATTTATGATTCATAATTCAAGATTCATGATTCATGATTCATGATTCATGATTCAATTCATGATTCACGATTCAGGATTCATGATTCATGATTCAATTCATGATTCATGATTCAATTCATGATTCATGATTCATGATTCATGTTTCAATTCATGATTCATGATTCATGATTCGATTCATGATTCATGATTCGATTCATGATTCTTGATTTATGATTCATGATTCGATTCATGATTCGATTCATGATTCTTGATTCATGATTCATGATTCGATTCATGATTCATGATTCATGATTCAATTCGTGATTCATGATTCATGATTCATGATTCATGATTCAATTCATGATTCATGATTCGATTCATGATTCATGATTCGATTCATGATTCATGATTCATGATTCATGATTCATGATTCATAATTCAGGTCATGATTCATGATTCAATTCATGATTCATTATTCAAGATTCATGATTCATGATTCAATTCATGATTCATATTCAATTCATGATTCAAATCCTGATTCAACTCATGATTCATGATTCGATTTATGATTCATGATTCATGATTCATGATTCATGATTCAATTCATGATTCATGATTCGATTCATGATTCATGATTCAATTCATAATTCATGATTCATGATTCAATTCATGATTCATGATTCATGATTCATAATTCAATTCATGATTCGAATCCTGATTCAACTCATGATTCATGATTCGATTTATGATTCATGATTCATGATTCATGATTCAATTCAGGATTCATGATTCGATTCATGATTCATGATTCAATTCATGATTCATGATTCATGATTCAATTCATGATTCATGATTCATGATTCATGATTCGATTCATGATTCATGATTCGATTTATGATTCATGATTCAATTCATAATTCATAATTCATGATTCATGATTCATGATTCAATTCATAATTCATGATTCATAATTCATGATTCATGATTCATGATTCGATTTATGATTCATGATTCATGATTCATGATTCAATTCATGATTTGATTCATGATTCAATTCATGATTCATGATTCGATTCATGATTCTTGATTCATGATTTATGATTCGATTCCTGATTCATGATTTATGATTCAATTCATGATTCATGATTCATGATTCAATTCATGATTCATGATTTGATTCATGATTCATGATTCAATTCATGATTCATGATTTGATTCATGATTCATGATTCAATTCATGATTCATGATTCATGATTCATGATTCGATTCATGATTCATGATTCAATTCATGATTCATGATTCATGATTCGATTCATGATTCATGATTCATGATTCATGATTCATGATTCATGATTCATGATTCATGATTTAATTCATGATTCATGATTCGATTCATGATTCATGATTCAATTCATGATTCATGATTCATGATTCAATTCATGATTCATGTTTCATGATTCGATTCATGATTCATGATTCATGATTCGATTCATGATTCATGATTCATGATTCATGATTCATGATTCAATTCATAATTCATGATTCATGATTCAATTCATGATTCATGATTCATGATTCGATTCATGATTCATGATTAATGATTCGATTTATGATTCATGATTCATGATTCATGATTCATGATTCAATTCATGATTCATGATTCAATTCATAATTCATAATTCATGATTCATGATTCATGATTCAATTCATAATTCATGATTCATGATTCGATTCATGATTCATGATTAATGATTCGATTTATGATTCATATTTCATGATTCATGATTCATGATTCATGATTCATGATTCATGATTCATGATTCGATTTATGATTCATGATTCATGATTCATGATTCAATTCATGATTTGATTCATGATTCAATTCATGATTCATGATTCGATTCATGATTCTTGATTCATGATTTATGATTCGATTCCTGATTCATGATTTATGATTCAATTCATGATTCATGATTCATGATTCAATTCATGATTCATGATTTGATTCATGATTCATGATTCAATTCATGATTCATGATTCATGATTCATGATTCATGATTCGATTCATGATTCATGATATAATTCATGATTCATGATTCATGATTCATGATTCATGATTCGATTCATGATTCATGATTCATGATTCGATTCATGATTCATGATTCATGATTCATGATTCATGATTCATGATTCAATTCATAATTCATGATTCATGATTCATGATTCAATTCATGATTCATGATTCATGTTTCATGATTCATGATTCATGATTCATGATTCATGATTTAATTCATGATTCATGATTCAATTCATGATTCATGATTCATGATTCAATTCATGATTCATGATTCATGATTCGATTCATGATTCATGATTCATGATTCGATTCATGATTCATGATTCATGATTCATGATTCATGATTCATGATTCAATTCATAATTCATGATTCATGATTCATGATTCAATTCATGATTCATGATTCATGATTCGATTCATGATTCATGATTAATGATTCGATTTATGATTCATGATTCATGATTCATGATTCATGATTCAATTCATGATTCATGATTCATGATTCAATTCATGATTCATGATTCATGATTCATGATTCATGATTCATGATTCGATTTATGATTCATGATTCATGATTCATGATTCAATTCATGATTTGATTCATGATTCGATTCATGATTCATGATTCAATTCATGATTCATGATTCATGATTCGATTCATGATTTATGATTCGATTCATGATTCATGATTCGATTTAAGATTCATAATTCATGATTCATGATTCATGATTCAATTCATGATTCTTGATTCATGATTCATGATTCAATTCATGATTCATGATTCATGATTCATGATTCATGATTCGATTCATGATTCATGATACAATTCATGATTCATGATTCATGATTCAATTCATGATTCATGATTCATTATTCGATTCATGATTCATGATTCAATTCATGATTCATGATTCATGATTCATGATTCGATTCATGATTCATGATTCAATTCATGATTCATGATTCGATTCATGATTCATGATTCATGATTCATGATTCATGATTCATGATTTAATTCATAATTCATGATTCATGATTCGATTCATGATTCATGATTCAATTAATGATTCATGATTCATGATTCAATTCATGATTCATGATTCGATTCATGATTCATGATTCATGATTCGATTCATGATTCATGATTCATGATTCATGATTCATGATTCATGATTCAATTCATAATTCATGATTCATGATTCATGATTCAATTCATGATTCATGATTCATGATTCGATTCATGATTCATGATTAATGATTCGATTTATGATTCATGATTCATGATTCATGATTCATGATTCATGATTCATGATTCATGATTCATGATTCAATTCATGATTCATGATTCAATTCATGATTCATGATTCATGATTCATGATTCATGATTCGATTTATGATTCATGATTCATGATTCATGATTCAATTCATGATTTGATTCATGATTCGATTCATGATTCATGATTCAATTCATGATTCATGATTCATGATTCGATTCATGATTTATGATTCGATTCATGATTCATGATTCGATTTAAGATTCATAATTCATGATTCATGATTCATGATTCATGATTCATGATTCAATTCATGATTCACGATTCAGGATTCATGATTCATGTTTCAATTCATGATTCATGATTCAATTCATGATTCATGATTCATGATTCATGTTTCAATTCATGATTCATGATTCATGATTCAATTCATGATTCATGATTCATGATTCAATTCATGATTCATGATTCATGATTCGATCATGATTCATGATTCATGATTCGATTCATGATTCATGATTCATGATTCATGATTCATGATTCATGATTCAATTCATAATTCATGATTCATGATTCATGATTCAATTCATGATTCATGATTCATGATTCGATTCATGATTCATGATTAATGATTCGATTTATGATTCATGATTCATGATTCATGATTCATGATTCAATTCATGATTCATGATTCATGATTCAATTCATGATTCATGATTCATGATTCATGATTCATGATTCATGATTCGATTTATGATTCATGATTCATGATTCATGATTCAATTCATGATTTGATTCATGATTCGATTCATGATTCATGATTCAATTCATGATTCATGATTCATGATTCGATTCATGATTTATGATTCGATTCATGATTCATGATTCGATTTAAGATTCATAATTCATGATTCATGATTCATGATTCAATTCATGATTCTTGATTCATGATTCATGATTCAATTCATGATTCATGATTCATGATTCATGATTCGATTCATGATTCATGATACAATTCATGATTCATGATTCATGATTCAATTCATGATTCATGATTCATTATTCGATTCATGATTCATGATTCAATTCATGATTCATGATTCATGATTCATGATTCGATTCATGATTCATGATTCAATTCATGATTCATGATTCATGATTCGATTCATGATTCATGATTCATGATTCATGATTCATGATTCATGATTCATGATTTAATTCATGATTCATGATTCATGATTCGATTCATGATTCATGATTCAATTAATGATTCATGATTCATGATTCAATTCATGATTCATGATTCGATTCATGATTCATGATTCATGATTCGATTCATGATTCATGATTCATGATTCAATTCATAATTCATGATTCATGATTCATGATTCAATTCATGATTCATGATTCATGATTCGATTCATGATTCATGATTAATGATTCGATTTATGATTCATGATTCATGATTCATGATTCATGATTCATGATTCAATTCATGATTCATGATTCATGATTCAATTCATGATTCATGATTCATGATTCATGATTCATGATTCGATTTATGATTCATGATTCATGATTCATGATTCAATTCATGATTTGATTCATGATTCGATTCATGATTCATGATTCAATTCATGATTCATGATTCATGATTCGATTCATGATTTATGATTCGATTCATGATTCATGATTCGATTTAAGATTCATAATTCATGATTCATGATTCATGATTCATGATTCATGATTCAATTCATGATTCACGATTCAGGATTCATGATTCATGTTTCAATTCATGATTCATGATTCAATTCATGATTCATGATTCATGATTCATGTTTCAATTCATGATTCATGATTCATGATTCGATTCATGATTCATGATTCGATTCATGATTCTTGATTCATGATTCATGATTCGATCATGATTCGATTCATGATTCTTGATTCATGATTCATGATTCGATTCATGATTCATGATTCATGATTCAATTCATGATTCATGATTCATGATTCATGATTCATGATTCATGATTCAATTCATGATTCATGATTCAACTCATGATTCATGATTCGATTTATGATTCATGATTCATGATTCATGATTCATGATTCAATTCATGATTCATGATTCGATTCATGATTCATGATTCAATTCATAATTCATGATTCATGATTCAATTCATGATTCATGATTCATGATTCATAATTCAATTCATGATTCGAATCCTGATTCAACTCATGATTCATGATTCGATTTATGATCATGATTCATGATTCATGATTCAATTCATGATTCATGATTCGATTCATGATTCATGATTCAATTCATGATTCATGATTCATGATTCAATTCATGATTCATGATTCATGATTCATGATTCGATTCATGATTCATGATTCGATTTATGATTCATGATGCATGATTTATGATTCATGATTCATGATTCAATTCATGATTCATGATTCAATTCATAATTCATAATTCATGATTCATGATTCATGATTCAATTCATAATTCATGATTCATGATTCGATTCATGATTCATGATTAATGATTCGATTTATGATTCATATTTCATGATTCATGATTCATGATTCATGATTCATGATTCGATTTATGATTCATGATTCATGATTCATGATTCAATTCATGATTTGATTCATGATTCAATTCATGATTCATGATTCGATTCATGATTCTTGATTCATGATTTATGATTCGATTCCTGATTTATGATTTATGATTCAATTCATGATTCATGATTCATGATTCAATTCATGATTCATGATTTGATTCATGATTCATGATTCAATTCATGATTCATGATTCATGATTCGATTCATGATTCATGATACAATTCATGATTCATGATTCAATTCATGATTCATGATTCATGATTCGATTCATGATTCATGATTCAATTCATGATTCATGATTCATGATTCATGATTCATGATTCAATTCATGATTCATGATTCATGATTCGATTCATGATTCATGATTCATGATTCATGATTCATGATTCATGATTCATGATTTAATTCATGATTCATGATTCATGATTCGATTCATGATTCATGATTCAATTCATGATTCATGATTCATGATTCAATTCATGATTCATGATTCATGATTCGATTCATGATTCATGATTAATGATTCGATTCATGATTCATGATTAATGATTCGATTTATGATTCATGATTCATGATTCATGATTCATGATTCAATTCATGATTCATGATTCAATTCATAATTCATAATTCATGATTCATGATTCATGATTCAATTCATAATTCATGATTCATGATTCGATTCATGATTCATGATTAATGATTCGATTTATGATTCATATTTCATGATTCATGATTCATGATTCATGATTCATGATTTGATTTATGATTCATGATTCATGATTCATGATTCAATTCATGATTTGATTCATGATTCAATTCATGATTCATTATTCGATTCATGATTCTTGATTCATGATTTATGATTCGATTCCTGATTCATGATTTATGATTCAATTCATGATTCATGATTCATGATTCAATTCATGATTCATGATTTGATTCATGATTCATGATTCAATTCATGATTCATGATTCATGATTCATGATTCATGATTCGATTCATGATTCATGATATAATTCATGATTCATGATTCAATTCATGATTCATGATTCGATTCATGATTCATGATTCAATTCATGATTCATGATTCATGATTCATGATTCGATTCATGATTCATGATTCAATTCATGATTCATGATTAATGATTCAATTCATGATTCATGATTCATGATTCATGATTCATGATTCATGATTCATGATTCATGATTCATGATTCATGATTTAATTCATGATTCATGATTCATGATTCGATTCATGATTCATGATTCAATTCATGATTCATGATTCATGATTCAATTCATGATTCATGATTCATGATTCGATTCATGATTCATGATTCATGATTCGATTCATGATTCATGATTCATGATTCATGATTCATGATTCAATTCATAATTCATGATTCATGATTCATGATTCAATTCATGATTCATGATTCATGATTCGATTCATGATTCATGATTAATGATTCGATTTATGATTCATGATTCATGATTCATGATTCAATTCATGATTCATGATTCATGATTCAATTCATGATTCATGATTCATGGTTCATGATTCATGATTCAATTCATGATTCATGATTCGATTCATGATTCATGATTCAGGATTAATGATTCGATTCATGATTCATGATTCAATTCATGATTCATGATTCATGATTCAATTCATGATTCATGATTCATGATTCATGATTCAATTCATGATTCATGATTCAATTCATGATTCACGATTCAGGATTCATGATTCATGATTCAATTCATGATTCATGATTCAATTCATGATTCATGATTCATGATTCATGATTCATGATTCAATTCATGATTCATGATTCGATTCATGATTCATGATTCGATTCATGATTCTTGATTCATGATTCATGATTCGATTCATGATTCATGATTCATGATTCAATTCATGATTCATGATTCATGATTCATGATTCATGATTCATGATTCATGATTCATGATTCATGATTCAATTCATGATTCATGATTCGATTCATGATTCATGATTCGATTCATGATTCATGATTCATGATTCATGATTTATAATTCAGGTCATGATTCATGATTCAATTCATGATTCATTATTCAAGATTCATGATTCATGATTCAATTCATGATTCATAATTCAATTCATGATTCGAATCCTGATTCAATTCATGATTCGAATCCTGATTCAACTCATGATTCATGATTCGATTTATGATTCATGATTCATGATTCATGATTCAATTCATGATTCATGATTCGATTCATGATTCATGATTCAATTCATGATTCATGATTCATGATTCAATTCATGATTCATGATTCATGATTCATAATTCAATTCATGATTCGAATCCTGATTCAACTCATGATTCATGATTCGATTTATGATTCATGATTCATGATTCATGATTCATGATTCAATTCATGATTCATGATTCGATTCATGATTCATGATTCAATTCATGATTCATGATTCATGATTCAATTCATGATTCATGATTCATGATTTATGATTCGATTCATGATTCATGATTCGATTTATGATTCATGATGCATAATTTATGATTCATGATTCATGATTCAATTCATGATTCATGATTCATGATTCAATTCATAATTCATGATTCATGATTCATGATTCAATTCATAAGTCATGATTCATGATTCGATTCATGATTCATGATTAATGATTCGATTTATGATTCATATTTCATGATTCCTGATTCATGATTCATGATTCAATTCATGATTCATGATTCATGATTCATGATTCATGATTCGATTTATGATTCATGATTCATGATTCATGATTCAATTCATGATTTGATTCATGATTCAATTCATGATTCATGATTCGATTCATGATTCCTGATTCATGATTCATGATTTAATTCATGATTCATGATTCATGATTCATGATTCAATTCATGATTTGATTCATGATTCAATTCATGATTCATGATTCGATTCATGATTCCTGATTCATGATTCATGATTTAATTCATGATTCATGATTCATGATTCAATTCATGATTCATGATTTGATTCATGATTCATGATTCAATTCATGATTCATGATTCAATTCATGATTCATGATTCATGATTCATGATTCAATTCATGATTCATGATTCGATTCATGATTCTTGACTCATGATTCATGATTCGATTCATGATTCATGATTCATTATTCAATTCATGATTCATGATTCATGATTAAATTCATAATTCATGATTCATGATTCATGATTCAATTCATGATTCATGATTCACGATTCGATTCATGATTCATGATTCATGATTCGATTTATGATTCATGATTCATGATTCATGATTCATGATTTATGATCCAATTCATGATTCATGATTCATGATTGAATTCATGATTCATGATTCACGATTCATGATTCATGATTCATGATTCGATTCATGATTCATGATTCATGATTCAATTCATGATTCATGATTCATGATTCGATTCATGATTTATGATTCGATTCATGATTCATGATTCATGATTCGATTTAAGATTCATAATTCATGATTCATGATTCATGATTCAATTTAAGATTCATGAATCATGATTCATGATTCATGATTCATGATTCATGATTCAATTCATAATTCATGATTCATGATTCATGATTCAATTCATAATTCATGATTCATGATTCGATTCATGATTCATGATTAATGATTCGATTTATGATTCATGATTCATGATTCATGATTCATGATTCATGATTCATGATTCAATTCATGATTCATGATTCATGATACATGATTCATGATACATGATTCATTATTCGATTTATGATTCATGATTCATGATTCATGATTCAATTCATGATTTGATTCATGATTCAATTCATGATTCATGATTCGATTCATGATTCTTGATTCATGATTTATGATTCGATTCCTGATTCATGATTCATGATTCAATTCATGATTCATGATTCATGATTCAATTCATGATTCATGATTTGATTCATGATTCATGATTCAATTCATGATTCATGATTCATGATTCATGATTCAATTCATGATTCATGATTCGATTCATGATTCTTGACTCATGATTCGATTCATGATTCATGATTCATTATTCAATTCATGATTCATGATTCATGATTAAATTCATAATTCATGATTCATGATTCATGATTCAATTCATGATTCATGATTCATGATTCATAATTCGATTCATGATTCATGATTCATGATTCGATTTATGATTCATGATTCATGATTCATGATTCATGATTTATGATTCAATTCATGATTCAAGATTCATGATTCACGATTCATGATTCATGATTCATGATTCGATTCATGATTCATGATTCATGATTCATGATTCAATTCATGATTCATGATTCATGATTTGATTCATGATTTATGATTCGATTCATGATTCATGATTCATGATTCGATTTAAGATTCATAATTCATGATTCATGATTCATGATTCGATTTAAGATTCATGATTCATGATTCATGATTCATGATTCATGATTCATGATTCAATTCATGATTCATGATTCATGATTCAATTCATGATTCATCATTCATGATTCATGATTCATGATTCATGATTCAATTCATGATTCATGATTCATGATTCGATTCATGATTCATGATTCGATTCATGATTCTTGATTCATGATTCAATTCATGATTCATGATTCATGATTCATGATTCATGATTCATGATTCAATTCATGATTCATGATTCGATTCATGATTCATGATTCAATTCATGATTCATGATTCAAGATTCATGATTCATGATTCATGATTCAATTCATGATTCATGATTCGATTCATGATTCATGATTCGATTCATGATTCATGATTCATGATTCATGATTCATGATTCATGATTCAATTCATGATTCATGATTCAATTCATGATTCATGATTCAAGATTCATGATTCATGATTCAATTCATGATTCATGTTTCAATTCATGATTCGAATCCTGATTTAACTCATGATTCATGATTTGATTTATGATTCATGATTCATGATTCATGATTCAATTCATGATTCATGATTCATGATTCGATTCATGATTCATGATTCAATTCATGATTCATGATTCATGATTCAATTCATAATTCATGATTCATGATTCATGATTCGATTCATGATTCATGATTCGATTTATGATTCATGATGCATGATTCATATTTCATGATTCAATTCATGATTCATGATTCATGATTCATGATTCAATTCATAATTCATGATTCATGATTCATGATTTGATTCATGATTCATGATTCATGATTCGATTTATGATTCATGATTCATGATTCATGATTCATAATTCATGATTCAATTCATGATTCATGATTCAATTCATGATTCATGATTCATGATTCATGATTCGATTTAAGATTCATAATTCATGATTCATGATTCATGATTCATGATTCATGATTCAATTCATGATTCATGATTCATGATTCAATTCATGATTCATGATTCATGATTCATGATTCATGACTCAATACATGATTCATGATTCATGATTCATGATTCATGATTCGATTCATGATTCTTGATTCATGATTCATGATTCTTGATTCATGATTCATGATTCGATTCATGATTCATGATTCATGATTCAATTCATGATTCATGATTCATGATTCATGATTCATGATTTAATTCATGATTCATGATTCGATTCATGATTCATGATTCATGATTCATGATTCAATTCATGATTCATGATTCATGATTCAATTCATGATTCATGATTCATGATTCATGATTCATGACTCAATACATGATTCATGATTCATGATTCATGATTCATGATTCGATTCATGATTCTTGATTCATGATTCATGATTCTTGATTCATGATTCATGATTCGATTCATGATTCATGATTCAATTCATGATTCATGATTCATGATTCATGATTCATGATTCAATTCATGATTCATGATTCATGATTCATGATTCATGATTCATGATTCAATTCATGATTCATGATTCATGATTCATGATTCGATTCATGATTCTTGATTCATGATTCATGATTCGATTCATGATTCATGATTCATGATTTAATTCATGATTCATGATTCATGATTCATGATTCAATTCATGATTCATGATTCAATTCATGATTCATGATTCAATTCATGATTCATAATTCGATTCATGATTCATGATTCAATTCATGATTCATGATTCATGATTCAATTCATGATTCATGATTCGATTCATGATTAATGATTCGATTTATGATTCATGATTCATGATTCATGATTCATGATTCATGATTCAATTCATGATTCATGATTCATGATACATGATTCATGATACATGATTCATGATTCGATTTATGATTCATGATTCATGATTCATGATTCAATTCATGATTTGATTCATGATTCAATTCATGATTCATGATTCGATTCATGATTCTTGATTCATGATTTATGATTCGATTCCTGATTCATGATTCATGATTCAATTCATGATTCATGATTCATGATTCAATTCATTATTCATGATTTGATTCATGATTCATGATTCAATTCATGATTCATGATTCATGATTCATGATTCAATTTATGATTCATGATTCGATTCATGATTCTTGACTCATGATTCGATTCATGATTCATGATTCATTATTCAATTCATGATTCATGATTCATGATTAAATTCATAATTCATGATTCATGATTCATGATTCAATTCATGATTCATGATTCATGATTCATAATTCGATTCATGATTCATGATTCATGATTCGATTTATGATTCATGATTCATGATTCATGATTCATGATTTATGATTCAATTCATGATTCATGATTCATGATTCACGATTCATGATTCATGATTCATGATTCGATTCATGATTCATGATTAATGATTCGATTTATGATTCATATTTCATGATTCATGATTCATGATTCATGATTCATGATTCGATTTATGATTCATGATTCATGATTCATGATTCAATTCATGATTTGATTCATGATTCAATTCATGATTCATGATTCGATTCATGATTCTTGATTCATGATTTATGATTCGATTCCTGATTCATGATTTATGATTCAATTCATGATTCATGATTCATGATTCAATTCATGATTCATGATTTGATTCATGATTCATGATTCAATTCATGATTCATGATTCATGATTCATGATTCATGATTCAATTCATGATTCATGATTCGATTCATGATTCATGATTCAATTCATGATTCATGATTCATGATTCATGATTCGATTCATGATTCATGATTCAATTCATGATTCATGATTCATGATTCGATTCATGATTCATGATTCATGATTCATGATTCATGATTCATGATTCATGATTTAATTCATGATTCATGATTCATGATTCGATTCATGATTCATGATTCATAATTCAATTCATGATTCATGATTCATGATTAAATTCATAATTCATGATTCATGATTCATGATTCAATTCATGATTCAGGATTCATGATTCGATTCATGATTCATGATTCGATTTATGATTCATGATTCATGATTCATGATTCATGATTTATGATTCAATTCATGATTCATGATTCAATTCATGATTCATGATTCACGATTCATGATTCATGATTCGATTCATGATTCATGATTCATGATTCATGATTCAATTCATGATTCATGATTCATGATTCGATTCATGATTTATGATTTGATTCATGATTCATGATTCAATTCATGATTCATGATTCATGATTCATGATTCAATTCATGATTCATGATTCGATTCATGATTCTTGACTCATGATTCGATTCATGATTCATGATTCATTATTCAATTCATGATTCATGATTCATGATTAAATTCATAATTCATGATTCATGATTCATGATTCAATTCATGATTCATGATTCATGATTCATAATTCGATTCATGATTCATGATTCATGATTCGATTTATGATTCATGATTCATGATTCATGATTCATGATTTATGATTCAATTCATGATTCATGATTCATGATTCACGATTCATGATTCATGATTCATGATTCGATTCATGATTCATGATTAATGATTCGATTTATGATTCATATTTCATGATTCATGATTCATGATTCATGATTCATGATTCATGATTCGATTTATGATTCATGATTCATGATTCATGATTCAATTCATGATTTGATTCATGATTCAATTCATGATTCATGATTTGATTCATGATTCTTGATTCATGATTTATGATTCGATTCCTGATTCATGATTTATGATTCAATTCATGATTCATGATTCATGATTCAATTCATGATTTATGATTCGATTCATGATTCATGATTCAATTCATGATTCATGATTCATGATTCATGATTCATGATTCGATTCATGATTCATGATACAATTCATGATTCATGATTCATGATTCAATTCATGATTCATGATTCATGATTCGATTCATGATTCATGATTCAATTCATGATTCATGATTCATTATTCATGATTCGATTCATGATTCATGATTCAATTCATGATTCATGATTCATGATTCGATTCATGATTCATGATTCATGATTCATGATTCATGATTTAATTCATGATTCATGATTCATGATTCGATTCATGATTCATGATTCATAATTCAATTCATGATTCATGATTCATGATTAAATTCATAATTCATGATTCATGATTCATGATTTCATGATTCAATTCATGATTCATGATTCATGATTCATGATTCGATTCATGATTCATGATTCATGATTCGATTTATGATTCATGATTCATGATTCATGATTCATGATTTATGATTCAATTCATGATTCATGATTCATGATTCAATTCATGATTCATGATTCACGATTCATGATTCATGATTCGATCCATGATTCATGATTCATGATTCATGATTCAATTCATGATTCATGATTCATGATTCGATTCATGATTCATGATTCGATTCATGATTCATGATTCATGATTCGATTTATGATTCATGATTCATGATTCATGATTCATGATTTATGATTCAATTCATGATTCATGATTCAATTCATGATTCATGATTCACGATTCATGATTCATGATTCGATTCATGATTCATGATTCATGATTCATGATTCAATTCATGATTCATGATTCATGATTCGATTCATGATTTATGATTCGATTCATGATTCATGATTCGATTTAAGATTCATAATTCATGATTCATGATTCATGATTCATGATTCGATTTAAGATTCATGATTCATGATTCATGATTCATGATTCAATTCATGATTCATGATTCATGATTCAATTCATAATTCATGATTCATGATTCATGATTCATGATTCATGATTCATGATTCAATTCATGATTCATGATTCATGATTCGATTCATGATTCATGATTCGATTCATGATTCTTGATTCATGATTCATGATTCGATTCATGATTCATGATTCATGATTCAATTCATGATTCATGATTCATGATTCATGATTCATGATTCAATTCATGATTCATGATTCGATTCATGATTCATGATTCAATTCATGATTCATGATTCATGATTCATGATTCATGATTCATGATTCAATTCATGATTCATGATTCAAATCATGATTCATGATTCATGATTCATGATTCGATTCATGATTCATGATTCATGATTCGATTTATGATTCATGATTCATGATTCATGATTCATGATTTATGATTCAATTCATGATTCATGATTCATGATTCAATTCATGATTCATGATTCACGATTTATGATTCATGATTCATGATTCGATTCATGATTCATGATTCATGATTCATGATTCATGATTCAATTCATGATTCATGATTCATGATTCGATTCATGATTTATGACTCGATTCATGATTCATGATTCATGATTCGATTTAAGATTCTTAATTCATGATTCATGATTCATGATTCATGATTCGATTTAAGATTCATAATTCATGATTCATGATTCATGATTCATGATTCATGATTTAATTCATGATTCATGATTCATGATTCAATTCATGATTCATGATTCGATTCATGATTCATGATTAATGATTCGATTTATGATTCATATTTCATGATTCATGATTCATGATTCATGATTCATGATTCAATTCATGATTGATGATTCATGATTCATGATTCATGATTCAATTCATGATTTGATTCATGATTCAATTCATGATTCATGATTCGATTCATGATTCTTGATTCATGATTTATGATTTGATTCCTGATTCATGATTTATGATTCAATTCATGATTCATGATTCATGATTCAATTCATGATTCATGATTTGATTCATGATTCATGATTCAATTCATGATTCATGATTCATGATTCATGATTCATGATTCGATTCATGATTCATGATACAATTCATGATTCATGATTCATGATTCAATTCATGATTCATGATTCATGATTCGATTCATGATTCATGATTCAATTCATGATTCATGATTCATGATTCATGATTCGATTCATGATTCATGATTCAATTCATGATTCATGATTCATGATTCGATTCATGATTCATGATTCATGATTCATGATTCATGATTTAATTCATGATTCATGATTCATGATTCGATTCATGATTCATGATTCATAATTCAATTCATGATTCATGATTCATGATTAAATTCATAATTCATGATTCATGATTCATGATTCAATTCATGATTCATGATTCATGATTCATGATTCGATTCATGATTCATGATTCATGATTCGATTTATGATTCATGATTCATGATTCATGATTTATGATTCAATTCATGATTCATGATTCATGATTCAATTCATGATTCATGATTCACGATTCATGATTCATGATTCATGATTCGATTCATGATTCATGATTCATGATTCATGATTCAATTCATAATTCATGATTCATGATTCGATTCATGATTTATGATTCGATTCATGATTCATGATTCATGATTCGATTTAAGATTCATAATTCATGATTCATGATTCATGATTCATGATTCGATTTAAGATTCATGATTCATGATTCATGATTCATGATTCATGATTCATGATTCAATTCATGATTCATGATTCAATTCATGATTCATGATTCATGATTCATGATTCATGATTCAATTCATGATTCATGATTCGATTCATGATTCATGATTCGATTCATGATTCTTGATTCATGATTCATGATTCGATTCATGATTCATGATTCATGATTCAATTCATGATTCATGATTCATGATTCATGATTCATGATTCAATTCATGATTCATGATTCGATTCATGATTCATGATTCAATTCATGATTCATGATTCATGATTCATGATTCAATTCATGATTCATGATTCAAATCATGATTCATGATTCATGATTCATGATTCGATTCATGATTCATGATTCATGATTCGATTTATGATTCATGATTCATGATTCATGATTCATGATTCATGATTTATGATTCAATTCATGATTCATGATTCATGATTCAATTCATGATTCATGATTCACGATTCATGATTCATGATTCATGATTCGATTCATGATTCATGATTCATGATTCATGATTCATGATTCAATTCATGATTCATGATTCATGATTCGATTCATGATTTATGACTCGATTCATGATTCATGATTCATGATTCGATTTAAGATTCTTAATTCATGATTCATGATTCATGATTCATGATTCGATTTAAGATTCATAATTCATGATTCATGATTCATGATTCATGATTTAATTCATGATTCATGATTCATGATTCAATTCATGATTCATGATTTATGATTCATGATTCATGATTTAATTCATGATTCATGATTCATGATTAGATTTATGATTCATGATTCGATTCATGATTCTTGATTCATGATTCAATTCATGATTCATGATTCATGATTCATGATTCATGATTCGATTCATGATTCATGACACAATTCATGATTCATGATTCATGATTCATGATTCATGATTTATGATTCGATTCATGATTCATGATTCAATTCATGATTCATGATTCATGATTCAATTCATAATTCATGATTCATGATTCATGATTCAATTCATAATTCATGATTCATGATTCGATTCATGATTCATGATTAATGATTCGATTTATGATTCATATTTCATGATTCATGATTCATGATTCATGATTCAATTCATGATTCATGATTCATGATTCATGATTCATGATTCGATTTATGATTCATGATTCATGATTCATGATTCAATTCATGATTTGATTCATGATTCAATTCATGATTCATGATTCGATTCATGATTCTTGATTCATGATTTATGATTCGATTCCTGATTCATGATTCATGATTCAATTCATGATTCATGATTCATGATTCAATTCATGATTCATGATTTGATTCATGATTCATGATTCAATTCATGATTCATGATTCATGATTCATGATTCAATTCATGATTCATGATTCGATTCATGATTCAATTCATGATTCATGATTTGATTCATGATTCATGATTCATTATTCAATTCATGATTCATGATTCATGATTAAATTCATAATTCATGATTCATGATTCATGATTCAATTCATGATTCATGATTCATGATTCGATTCATGATTCATGATTCATGATTCGATTTATGATTCATGATTCAAATCATGATTCATGATTCATGATTCATGATTCGATTCATGATTCATGATTCATGATTCGATTTATGATTCATGATTCATGATTCATGATTCATGATTTATGATTCAATTCATGATTCATGATTCATGATTCAATTCATGATTCATGATTCACGATTTATGATTCATGATTCATGATTCGATTCATGATTCATGATTCATGATTCAATTCATGATTCATGATTCATGATTCATGATTCATGATTCAATTCATGATTCATGATTCAAATCATGATTCATGATTCATGATTCATGATTCGATTCATGATTCATGATTCATGATTCGATTTATGATTCATGATTCATGATTCATGATTCATGATTTATGATTCAATTCATGATTCATGATTCATGATTCAATTCATGATTCATGATTCACGATTTATGATTCATGATTCATGATTCGATTCATGATTCATGATTCATGATTCATGATTCATGATTCAATTCATGATTCATGATTCATGATTCGATTCATGATTTATGACTCGATTCATGATTCATGATTCATGATTCGATTTAAGATTCTTAATTCATGATTCATGATTCATGATTCATGATTCGATTTAAGATTCATAATTCATGATTCATGATTCATGATTCATGATTCATGATTTAATTCATGATTCATGATTCATGATTCAATTCATGATTCATGATTCGATTCATGATTCATGATTAATGATTCGATTTATGATTCATATTTCATGATTCATGATTCATGATTCATGATTCATGATTCAATTCATGATTGATGATTCATGATTCATGATTCATGATTCAATTCATGATTTGATTCATGATTCAATTCATGATTCATGATTCGATTCATGATTCTTGATTCATGATTTATGATTTGATTCCTGATTCATGATTTATGATTCAATTCATGATTCATGATTCATGATTCAATTCATGATTCATGATTTGATTCATGATTCATGATTCAATTCATGATTCATGATTCATGATTCATGATTCATGATTCGATTCATGATTCATGATACAATTCATGATTCATGATTCATGATTCAATTCATGATTCATGATTCATGATTCGATTCATGATTCATGATTCAATTCATGATTCATGATTCATGATTCATGATTCGATTCATGATTCATGATTCAATTCATGATTCATGATTCATGATTCGATTCATGATTCATGATTCATGATTCATGATTCATGATTTAATTCATGATTCATGATTCATGATTCGATTCATGATTCATGATTCATAATTCAATTCATGATTCATGATTCATGATTAAATTCATAATTCATGATTCATGATTCAATTCATGATTCATGATTCATGATTCATGATTCGATTCATGATTCATGATTCATGATTCGATTTATGATTCATGATTCATGATTTATGATTCAATTCATGATTCATGATTCATGATTCAATTCATGATTCATGATTCACGATTCATGATTCATGATTCATGATTCGATTCATGATTCATGATTCATGATTCATGATTCAATTCATAATTCATGATTCATGATTCGATTCATGATTTATGATTCGATTCATGATTCATGATTCATGATTCGATTTAAGATTCATAATTCATGATTCATGATTCATGATTCATGATTCGATTTAAGATTCATGATTCATGATTCATGATTCATGATTCATGATTCATGATTCAATTCATGATTCATGATTCAATTCATGATTCATGATTCATGATTCATGATTCATGATTCAATTCATGATTCATGATTCGATTCATGATTCATGATTCGATTCATGATTCTTGATTCATGATTCATGATTCGATTCATGATTCTTGATTTATGATTCATGATTCGATTCATGATTCATGATTCATGATTCAATTCATGATTCATGATTCATGATTCATGATTCATGATTCAATTCATGATTCATGATTCGATTCATGATTCATGATTCAATTCATGATTCATGATTCATGATTCATGATTCAATTCATGATTCATGATTCATGATTCATGATTCAATTCATGATTCATGATTCAAATCATGATTCATGATTCATGATTCATGATTCGATTCATGATTCATGATTCATGATTCGATTTATGATTCATGATTCATGATTCATGATTCATGATTCATGATTTATGATTCAATTCATGATTCATGATTCATGATTCAATTCATGATTCATGATTCACGATTCATGATTCATGATTCATGATTCATGATTCGATTCATGATTCATGATTCATGATTCATGATTCATGATTCAATTCATGATTCATGATTCATGATTCGATTCATGATTTATGACTCGATTCATGATTCATGATTCATGATTCGATTTAAGATTCTTAATTCATGATTCATGATTCATGATTCATGATTCGATTTAAGATTCATAATTCATGATTCATGATTCATGATTCATGATTTAATTCATGATTCATGATTCATGATTCAATTCATGATTCATGATTTATGATTCATGATTCATGATTTAATTCATGATTCATGATTCATGATTAGATTTATGATTCATGATTCGATTCATGATTCTTGATTCATGATTCATGATTCAATTCATGATTCATGATTCATGATTCATGATTCATGATTCGATTCATGATTCATGACACAATTCATGATTCATGATTCATGATTCATGATTCATGATTCGATTCATGATTCATGACACAATTCATGATTCATGATTCATGATTCATGATTCATGATTTATGATTCGATTAATGATTCATGATTCAATTCATGATTCATGATTCATGATTCAATTCATAATTCATGATTCATGATTCATGATTCAATTCATAATTCATGATTCATGATTCGATTCATGATTCATGATTAATGATTCGATTTATGATTCATATTTCATGATTCATGATTCATGATTCATGATTCAATTCATGATTCATGATTCATGATTCATGATTCATGATTCGATTTATGATTCATGATTCATGATTCATGATTCAATTCATGATTTGATTCATGATTCAATTCATGATTCATGATTCGATTCATGATTCTTGATTCATGATTTATGATTCGATTCCTGATTCATGATTCATGATTCAATTCATGATTCATGATTCATGATTCAATTCATGATTCATGATTTGATTCATGATTCATGATTCAATTCATGATTCATGATTCATGATTCATGATTAAATTCATAATTCATGATTCATGATTCATGATTCAATTCATGATTCATGATTCATGATTCGATTCATGATTCATGATTCATGATTCGATTTATGATTCATGATTCATGATTCATGATTCATGATTTATGATCCAATTCATGATTCATGATTCATGATTCAATTCATGATTCATGATTCACGATTCATGATTCATGATTCATGATTCGATTCATGATTCATGATTCAATTCATGATTCATGATTCATGATTCGATTCATGATTTATGATTCGATTCATGATTCATTATTCATGATTCGATTTAAGATTCATAATTCATGATTCATGATTCATGATTCAATTTAAGATTCATGATTCATGATTCATGATTCATGATTCATGATTCATGATTCAATTCATGATTCATGATTCATGATTCAATTCATGATTCATGATTCATGATTCATGATTCATGATTCAATTCATGATTCATGATTCATGATTCGATTCATGATTCATGATTAGATTCATGATTCTTGATTCATGATTCATGATTCGATTCATGATTCATGATTCATGATTTAATTCATGATTCATGATTCATGATTCATGATTCATGATTCAATTCATGATTCATGATTCAATTCATGATTCATGATTCAATTCATGATTCATGATTCGATTCATGATTCATGATTCAATTCATGATTCATGATTCATGATTCAATTCATGATTCATGATTCATGATTCGATTCATGATTCATGATTCGATTTATGATTCATGATGCATGATTCATGATTCATGATTCATGATTCAATTCATGATTCATGATTCATGATTCAATTCATAATTCATGATTCATGATTCATGATTCAATTCATAATTCATGATTCATGATTCGATTCATGATTCATGATTAATGATTCGATTTATGATTCATGATTCATGATTCATGATTCATGATTCATGATTCAATTCATGATTCATGATTCATGATACATGATTCATGATACATGATTCATGATTCGATTTATGATTCATGATTCGATTCATGATTCTTGATTCATGATTTATGATTCGATTCCTGATTCATGATTCATGATTCAATTCATGATTCATGATTCATGATTCAATTCATGATTCATGATTTGATTCATGATTCATGATTCAATTCATGATTCATGATTCATGATTCATGATTCAATTCATGATTCATGATTCGATTCATGATTCTTGACTCATGATTCGATTCATGATTCATGATTCATTATTCAATTCATGATTCATGATTCATGATTAAATTCATAATTCATGATTCATGATTCATGATTCAATTCATGATTCATGATTCATGATTCATAATTCGATTCATGATTCATGATTCATGATTCGATTTATGATTCATGATTCATGATTCATGATTCATGATTTATGATTCAATTCATGATTCAAGATTCATGATTCACGATTCATGATTCATGATTCATGATTCGATTCATGATTCATGATTCATGATTCATGATTCAATTCATGATTCATGATTCCTGATTCAATTCATGATTTATGATTCGATTCATGATTCATGATTCATGATTCGATTTAAGATTCATAATTCATGATTCATGATTCATGATTCGATTTAAGATTCATGATTCATGATTCATGATTCATGATTCATGATTCAATTCATGATTCATGATTCATGATTCAATTCATGATTCATGATTCATGATTCATGATTCATGATTCATGATTCAATTCATGATTCATGATTCATGATTCGATTCATGATTCATGATTCGATTCATGATTCTTGATTCATGATTCAATTCATGATTCATGATTCATGATTCATGATTCATGATTCAATTCATGATTCATGATTCGATTCATGATTCATGATTCAATTCATGATTCATGATTCAAGATTCATGATTCATGATTCATGATTCAATTCATGATTCATGATTCGATTCATGATTCATGATTCGATTCATGATTCATGATTCATGATTCATGATTCATGATTCATGATTCAATTCATGATTCATGATTCAATTCATGATTCATGATTCAAGATTCATGATTCATGATTCAATTCATGATTCATGTTTCAATTCATGATTCGAATCCTGATTTAACTCATGATTCATGATTTGATTTATGATTCATGATTCATGATTCATGATTCAATTCATGATTCATGATTCATGATTCGATTCATGATTCATGATTCAATTCATGATTCATGATTCATGATTCAATTCATAATTCATGATTCATGATTCATGATTCGATTCATGATTCATGATTCGATTTATGATTCATGATGCATGATTCATATTTCATGATTCAATTCATGATTCATGATTCATGATTCAATTCATAATTCATGATTCATGATTCATGATTTGATTCATGATTCATGATTCATTATTCGATTTATGATTCATGATTCATGATTCATGATTCATAATTCATGATTCAACTCATGATTCATGATTCAATTCATGATTCATGATTCATGATTCATGATTCGATTTAAGATTCATAATTCATGATTCATGATTCATGATTCATGATTCATGATTCAATTCATGATTCATGATTCATGATTCAATTCATGATTCATGATTCATGATTCATGATTCATGACTCAATTCATGATTCATGATTCATGATTCGATTCATGATTCTTGATTCATGATTCATGATTCGATTCATGATTCATGATTCATGATTCAATTCATGATTCATGATTCATGATTCATGATTCATGATTCAATTCATGATTCATGATTCGATTCATGATTCATGATTCATGAATAAATTCATGATTCATGATTCATGATTCGATTCATGATTCTTGATTCATGATTCATGATTCGATTCATGATTCATGATTCATGATTTAATTCATGATTCATGATTCATGATTCATGATTCAATTCATGATTCATGATTCAATTCATGATTCATGATTCGATTCATGATTCATGATTCAATTCATGATTCATGATTCATGATTCAATTCATGATTCATGATTCATGATTCGATTCATGATTCATGATTCGATTTATGATTCATGATGCATGATTCATGATTCATGATTCATGATTCAATTCATGATTCATGATTCATGATTCAATTCATAATTCATGATTCATGATTCATGATTCAATTCATAATTCATGATTCATGATTCGATTCATGATTCATGATTAATGATTCGATTTATGATTCATGATTCATGATTCATGATTCATGATTCAATTCATGATTCATGATTCATGATACATGATTCATGATACATGATTCATGATTCGATTTATGATTCATGATTCATGATTCATGATTCAATTCATGATTTGATTCATGATTCAATTCATGATTCATGATTCGATTCATAATTCTTGATTCATGATTTATGATTCGATTCCTGATTCATGATTCATGATTCAATTCATGATTCATGATTCATGATTCAATTCATGATTCATGATTTGATTCATGATTCATGATTCAATTCATGATTCATGATTCATGATTCATGATTCAATTCATGATTCATGATTCGATTCATGATTCTTGACTCATGATTTGATTCATGATTCATGATTCATTATTCAATTCATGATTCATGATTCATGATTAAATTCATAATTCATGATTCATGATTTATGATTCAATTCATGATTCATGATTCGATTCATGATTCATGATTCAATTCATGATTCATGATTCATGATTCAATTCATGATTCATGATTCATGATTCGATTCATGATTCATGATTCGATTTATGATTCATGATGCATGATTCATGATTCATGATTCATGATTCAATTCATGATTTATGATTCATGATTCAATTCATAATTCATGATTCATGATTCATGATTCAATTCATAATTCATGATTCATGATTCGATTCATGATACATGATTCATGATTCGATTTATGATTCATGATTCGATTCATGATTCTTGATTCATGATTTATGATTCGATTCCTGATTCATGATTCATGATTCAATTCATGATTCATGATTCATGATTCAATTCATGATTCATGATTTGATTCATGATTCATGATTCAATTCATGATTCATGATTCATGATTCATGATTCAATTCATGATTCATGATTCGATTCATGATTCTTGACTCATGATTCGATTCATGATTCATGATTCATTATTCAATTCATGATTCATGATTCATGATTAAATTCATAATTCATGATTCATGATTCATGATTCAATTCATGATTCATGATTCATGATTCATAATTCGATTCATGATTCATGATTCATGATTCGATTTATGATTCATGATTCATGATTCATGATTCATGATTTATGATTCAATTCATGATTCAAGATTCATGATTCACGATTCATGATTCATGATTCATGATTCGATTCATGATTCATGATTCATGATTCATGATTCAATTCATGATTCATGATTCCTGATTCGATTCATGATTTATGATTCGATTCATGATTCATGATTCATGATTCGATTTAAGATTCATAATTCATGATTCATGATTCATGATTCGATTTAAGATTCATGATTCATGATTCATGATTCATGATTCATGATTCAATTCATGATTCATGATTCATGATTCATGATTCATGATTCATGATTCATGATTCATGATTCATGATTCATGATTCATGATTCATGATTCATGATTCATGATTCAATTCATGATTCATGATTCATGATTCGATTCATGATTCATGATTCGATTCATGATTCTTGATTCATGATTCAATTCATGATTCATGATTCATGATTCATGATTCATGATTCAATTCATGATTCATGATTCGATTCATGATTCATGATTCAATTCATGATTCATGATTCAAGATTCATGATTCATGATTCATGATTCAATTCATGATTCATGATTCGATTCATGATTCATGATTCGATTCATGATTCATGATTCATGATTCATGATTCATGATTCATGATTCAATTCATGATTCATGATTCAATTCATGATTCATGATTCAAGATTCATGATTCATGATTCAATTCATGATTCATGTTTCAATTCATGATTCGAATCCTGATTTAACTCATGATTCATGATTTGATTTATGATTCATGATTCATGATTCATGATTCAATTCATGATTCATGATGCATGATTCATGATTCATGATTCATGATTCAATTCATGATTCATGATTCATGATTCAATTCATAATTCATGATTCATGATTCATGATTCAATTCATAATTCATGATTCATGATTCGATTCATGATTCATGATTAATGATTCGATTTATGATTCATGATTCATGATTCATGATTCATGATTCATGATTCAATTCATGATTCATGATTCATGATACATGATTCATGATACATGATTCATGATTCGATTTATGATTCATGATTCGATTCATGATTCTTGATTCATGATTTATGATTCGATTCCTGATTCATGATTCATGATTCAATTCATGATTCATGATTCATGATTCAATTCATGATTCATGATTTGATTCATGATTCATGATTCAATTCATGATTCATGATTCATGATTCATGATTCAATTCATGATTCATGATTCGATTCATGATTCTTGACTCATGATTCGATTCATGATTCATGATTCATTATTCAATTCATGATTCATGATTCATGATTAAATTCATAATTCATGATTCATGATTCATGATTCAATTCATGATTCATGATTCATGATTCATAATTCGATTCATGATTCATGATTCATGATTCGATTTATGATTCATGATTCATGATTCATGATTCATGATTTATGATTCAATTCATGATTCAAGATTCATGATTCACGATTCATGATTCATGATTCATGATTCGATTCATGATTCATGATTCATGATTCATGATTCAATTCATGATTCATGATTCCTGATTCGATTCATGATTTATGATTCGATTCATGATTCATGATTCATGATTCGATTTAAGATTCATAATTCATGATTCATGATTCATGATTCGATTTAAGATTCATGATTCATGATTCATGATTCATGATTCATGATTCAATTCATGATTCATGATTCATGATTCAATTCATGATTCATGATTCATGATTCATGATTCATGATTCATGATTCAATTCATGATTCATGATTCATGATTCGATTCATGATTCATGATTCGATTCATGATTCTTGATTCATGATTCAATTCATGATTCATGATTCATGATTCATGATTCATGATTCAATTCATGATTCATGATTCGATTCATGATTCATGATTCAATTCATGATTCATGATTCAAGATTCATGATTCATGATTCATGATTCAATTCATGATTCATGATTCGATTCATGATTCATGATTCGATTCATGATTCATGATTCATGATTCATGATTCATGATTCATGATTCAATTCATGATTCATGATTCAATTCATGATTCATGATTCAAGATTCATGATTCATGATTCAATTCATGATTCATGTTTCAATTCATGATTCGAATCCTGATTTAACTCATGATTCATGATTTGATTTATGATTCATGATTCATGATTCATGATTCAATTCATGATTCATGATTCATGATTCGATTCATGATTCATGATTCAATTCATGATTCATGATTCATGATTCAATTCATAATTCATGATTCATGATTCATGATTCGATTCATGATTCATGATTCGATTTATGATTCATGATGCATGATTCATATTTCATGATTCAATTCATGATTCATGATTCATGATTCATGATTCAATTCATAATTCATGATTCATGATTCATGATTTGATTCATGATTCATGATTCATGATTCGATTTATGATTCATGATTCATGATTCATGATTCATAATTCATGATTCAATTCATGATTCATGATTCAATTCATGATTCATGATTCATGATTCATGATTCGATTTAAGATTCATAATTCATGATTCATGATTCATGATTCATGATTCATGATTCAATTCATGATTCATGATTCATGATTCAATTCATGATTCATGACTCAATTCATGATTCATGACTCAATTCATGATTCATGATTCATGATTCGATTCATGATTCTTGATTCATGATTCGATTCATGATTCATGATTCATGATTCAATTCATGATTCATGATTCATGATTCATGATTCATGATTCAATTCATGATTCATGATTCGATTCATGATTCATGATTCATGATTCAATTCATGATTCATGATTCATGATTCATGATTCATGATTCATGATTCAATTCATGATTCATGATTCATGATTCGATTCATGATTCTTGATTCATGATTCATGATTCGATTCATGATTCATGATTCATGATTTAATTCATGATTCATGATTCATGATTCATGATTCAATTCATGATTCATGATTCAATTCATGATTCATGATTCAATTCATGATTCATGATTCGATTCATGATTCATGATTCAATTCATGATTCATGATTCATGATTCAATTCATGATTCATGATTCATGATTCGATTCATGATTCATGATTCGATTTATGATTCATGATGCATGATTCATGATTCATGATTCATGATTCAATTCATGATTCATGATTCATGATTCAATTCATAATTCATGATTCATGATTCATGATTCAATTCATAATTCATGATTCATGATTCGATTCATGATTCATGATTAATGATTCGATTTATGATTCATGATTCATGATTCATGATTCATGATTCAATTCATGATTCATGATTCATGATTCATGATTCAATTCATGATTTGATTCATGATTCAATTCATGATTCATGATTCGATTCATAATTCTTGATTCATGATTTATGATTCGATTCCTGATTCATGATTCATGATTCAATTCATGATTCATGATTCATGATTCAATTCATGATTCATGATTTGATTCATGATTCATGATTCAATTCATGATTCATGATTCATGATTCATGATTCAATTCATGATTCATGATTCGATTCATGATTCTTGACTCATGATTCGATTCATGATTCATGATTCATTATTCAATTCATGATTCATGATTCATGATTAAATTCATAATTCATGATTCATGATTTATGATTCAATTCATGATTTATGATTCATGATTCATAATTCGATTCATGATTCATGATTCATGATTCGATTTATGATTCATGATTCATGATTCATGATTCATGATTTATGATTCAATTCATGATTCATGATTCATGATTCACGATTCATGATTCATGATTCGATTTATGATTCATGATTCATGATTCATGATTCAATTCATGATTTGATTCATGATTCAATTCATGATTCATGATTCGATTCATGATTCTTGATTCATGATTTATGATTCGATTCCTGATTCATGATTTATGATTCAATTCATGATTCATGATTCATGATTCAATTCATGATTCATGATTTGATTCATGATTCATGATTCAATTCATGATTCATGATTCATGATTCATGATTCATGATTCGATTCATGATTCATGATACAATTCATGATTCATGATTCATGATTCAATTCATGATTCATGATTCATGATTCGATTCATGATTCATGATTCAATTCATGATTCATGATTCATGATTCATGATTCGATTCATGATTCATGATTCAATTCATGATTCATGATTCATGATTCGATTCATGATTCATGATTCATGATTCATGATTCATGATTCATGATTCATGATTCATGATTCATGATTTAATTCATGATTCATGATTCATGATTCGATTCATGATTCATGATTCAATTCATGATTCATGATTCATGATTCAATTCATGATTCATGATTCATGATTCGATTCATGATTCATGATTCATGATTCGATTCATGATTCATGATTCATGATTCATGATTCATGATTCATGATTCAATTCATAATTCATGATTCATGATTCATGATTCAATTCATGATTCATGATTCATGATTCGATTCATGATTCATGATTAATGATTCGATTTATGATTCATGATTCATGATTCATGATTCATGATTCAATTCATGATTCATGATTCATGATTCAATTCATGATTCATGATTCATGATTCATGATTCATGATTCATGATTCATGATTCGATTTATGATTCATGATTCATGATTCATGATTCAATTCATGATTTGATTCATGATTCGATTCATGATTCATGATTCAATTCATGATTCATGATTCATGATTCGATTCATGATTTATGATTCGATTCATGATTCATGATTCGATTTAAATTCATAATTCATGATTCATGATTCATGATTCAATTCATGATTCACGATTCAGGATTCATGATTCATGATTCAATTCATGATTCATGATTCAATTCATGATTCATGATTCATGATTCATGATTCATGATTCAATTCATGATTCATGATTCGATTCATGATTCATGATTCGATTCATGATTCTTGATTCATGATTCATGATTCGATTCATGATTCATGATTCATGATTCAATTCATGATTCATGATTCATGATTCATGATTCATGATTCATGATTCAATTCATGATTCATGATTCGATTCATGATTCATGATTCGATTCATGATTCATGATTCATGATTCATGATTCATAATTCAGGTCATGATTCATGATTCAATTCATGATTCATTATTCAAGATTCATGATTCATGATTCAATTCATGATTCATAATTCAATTCATGATTCGAATCCTGATTCAATTCATGATTCGAATCCTGATTCAACTCATGATTCATGATTCGATTTATGATTCATGATTCATGATTCATGATTCAATTCATGATTCATGATTTGATTCATGATTCAATTCATGATTCATGATTCAATTCATGATTCATGATTCATGATTCATAATTCAATTCATGATTCGAATCCTGATTCAACTCATGATTCATGATTCGATTTATGATTCATGATTCATGATTCATGATTCATGATTCAATTCATGATTCATGATTCGATTCATGATTCATGATTCAATTCATGATTCATGATTCATGATTCAATTCATGATTCATGATTTATGATTCGATTCATGATTCATGATTCGATTTATGATTCATGATGCATGATTTATGATTCATGATTCATGATTCAATTCATGATTCATGATTCATGATTCAATTCATAATTCATGATTCATGATTCATGATTCATGATTCAATTCATAATTCATGATTCATGATTCGATTCATGATTCATGATTAATGATTCGATTTATGATTCATATTTCATGATTCATGATTCATGATTCATGATTCAATTCATGATTCATGATTCATGATTCATGATTCATGATTCATGATTCATGATTCGATTTATGATTCATGATTCATGATTCATGATTCAATTCATGATTTGATTCATGATTCAATTCATGATTCATGATTCGATTCATGATTCTTGATTCATGATTTATGATTCGATTCCTGATTCATGATTCATGATTCAATTCATGATTCATGATTCATGATTCAATTCATTATTCATGATTTGATTCATGATTCATGATTCAATTCATGATTCATGATTCATGATTCAATTCATGATTCATGATTCGATTCATGATTCTTGACTCATGATTCATGATTCGATTCATGATTCATGATTCATTATTCAATTCATGATTCATGATTCATGATTAAATTCATAATTCATGATTCATGATTCATGATTCAATTCATGATTCATGATTCATGATTCGATTCATGATTCATGATTCATGATTCGATTTATGATTCATGATTCATGATTCATGATTCATGATTTATGATCCAATTCATGATTCATGATTCATGATTCAATTCATGATTCATGATTCACGATTCATGATTCATGATTCATGATTCGATTCATGATTCATGATTCATGATTCAATTCATGATTCATGATTCATGATTCGATTCATGATTTATGATTCGATTCATGATTCATGATTCATGATTCGATTTAAGATTCATAATTCATGATTCATGATTCATGATTCAATTTAAGATTCATGATTCATGATTCATGATTCATGATTCATGATTCATGATTCATGATTCAATTCATGATTCATGATTCATGATTCATGATTTATGATTCAATTCATGATTCAAGATTCATGATTCACGATTCATGATTCATGATTCATGATTCGATTCATGATTCATGATTCATGATTCATGATTCAATTCATGATTCATGATTCATGATTCGATTCATGATTTATGATTCGATTCATGATTCATGATTCATGATTCGATTTAAGATTCATAATTCATGATTCATGATTCATGATTTGATTTAAGATTCATGATTCATGATTCATGATTCATGATTCATGATTCATGATTCATGATTCAATTCATGATTCATGATTCATGATTCAATTCATGATTCATCATTCATGATTCATGATTCATGATTCATGATTCAATTCATGATTCATGATTCATGATTCGATTCATGATTCATGATTCGATTCATGATTCTTGATTCATGATTCAATTCATGATTCATGATTCATGATTCATGATTCATGATTCAATTCATGATTCATGATTCGATTCATGATTCATGATTCAATTCATGATTCATGATTCAAGATTCATGATTCATGATTCATGATTCAATTCATGATTCATGATTCGATTCATGATTCATGATTCGATTCATGATTCATGATTCATGATTCATGATTCATGATTCATGATTCAATTCATGATTCATGATTCAATTCATGATTCATGATTCAAGATTCATGATTCATGATTCAATTCATGATTCATGTTTCAATTCATGATTCGAATCCTGATTTAACTCATGATTCATGATTTGATTTATGATTCATGATTCATGATTCATGATTCAATTCATGATTCATGATTCATGATTCGATTCATGATTCATGATTCAATTCATGATTCATGATTCATGATTCAATTCATAATTCATGATTAATGATTCATGATTCGATTCATGATTCATGATTCGATTTATTATTCATGATGCATGATTCATATTTCATGATTCAATTCATGATTCATGATTCATGATTCATGATTCAATTCATAATTCATGATTCATGATTCATGATTTGATTCATGATTCATGATTCATGATTCGATTTATGATTCATGATTCATGATTCATGATTCATGATTCGATTTAAGATTCATAATTCATGATTCATGATTCATGATTCATGATTCATGATTCAATTCATGATTCATGATTCATGATTCAATTCATGATTCATGATTCATGACTCAATTCATGATTCATGATTCATGATTCATGATTCATGATTCGATTCATGATTCTTGATTCATGATTCATGATTCGATTCATGATTCATGATTCATGATTCAATTCATGATTCATGATTCATGATTCATGATTCATGATTCAATTCATGATTCATGATTCGATTCATGATTCATGATTCATGATTCAATTCATGATTCATGATTCATGATTCATGATTCATGATTCATGATTCAATTCATGATTCATGATTCATGATTCATGATTCGATTCATGATTCTTGATTCATGATTCATGATTCGATTCATGATTCATGATTCATGATTTAATTCATGATTCATGATTCATGATTCAATTCATGATTCATGATTCATGATTCATGATTCATGATTCATGATTCAATTCATGATTCATGATTCATGATTCATGATTCGATTCATGATTCTTGATTCATGATTCATGATTCGATTCATGATTCATGATTCATGATTTAATTCATGATTCATGATTCATGATTCATGATTCAATTCATGATTCATGATTCAATTCATGATTCATGATTCATGATTCATGATTCAATTCATGATTCATGATTCAATTCATGATTCATGATTCAAGATTCATGATTCATGATTCAATTCATGATTCATGTTTCAATTCATGATTCGAATCCTGATTTAACTCATGATTCATGATTTGATTTATGATTCATGATTCATGATTCATGATTCAATTCATGATTCATGATTCATGATTCGATTCATGATTCATGATTCAATTCATGATTCATGATTCATGATTCAATTCATAATTCATGATTCATGATTCATGATTCGATTCATGATTCATGAATCGATTTATTATTCATGATGCATGATTCATATTTCATGATTCAATTCATGATTCATGATTCATGATTCATGATTCAATTCATAATTCATGATTCATGATTCATGATTTGATTCATGATTCATGATTCATGATTCGATTTATGATTCATGATTCATGATTCATGATTCATGATTCGATTTAAGATTCATAATTCATGATTCATGATTCATGATTCATGATTCATGATTCAATTCATGATTCATGATTCATGATTCAATTCATGATTCATGATTCATGACTCAATTCATGATTCATGATTCATGATTCATGATTCATGATTCGATTCATGATTCTTGATTCATGATTCATGATTCGATTCATGATTCATGATTCATGATTCAATTCATGATTCATGATTCATGATTCATGATTCATGATTCAATTCATGATTCATGATTCGATTCATGATTCATGATTCATGATTCAATTCATGATTCATGATTCATGATTCATGATTCATGATTCAATTCATGATTCATGATTCATGATTCATGATTCGATTCATGATTCTTGATTCATGATTCATGATTCGATTCATGATTCATGATTCATGATTTAATTCATGATTCATGATTCATGATTCATGATTCAATTCATGATTCATGATTCAATTCATGATTCATGATTCGATTCATGATTCATGATTCAATTCATGATTCATGATTCATGATTCAATTCATGATTCATGATTCATGATTCGATTCATGATTCATGATTCGATTTATGATTCATGATGCATGATTCATGATTCATGATTCATGATTCAATTCATGATTCATGATTCATGATTCAATTCATAATTCATGATTCATGATTCATGATTCAATTCATAATTCATGATTCATGATTCGATTCATGATTCATGATTAATGATTCGATTTATGATTCATGATTCATGATTCATGATTCAATTCATGATTCATGATTCATGATACATGATTCATGATACATGATTCATGATTCGATTTATGATTCATGATTCATGATTCATGATTCAATTCATGATTTGATTCATGATTCAATTCATGATTCATGATTCGATTTATAATTCTTGATTCATGATTTATGATTCGATTCCTGATTCATGATTCATGATTCAATTCATGATTCATGATTCATGATTCAATTCATGATTCATGATTTGATTCATGATTCATGATTCAATTCATGATTCATGATTCATGATTCATGATTCAATTCATGATTCATGATTCGATTCATGATTCTTGACTCATGATTCGATTCATGATTCATGATTCATTATTCAATTCATGATTCATGATTCATGATTAAATTCATAATTCATGATTCATGATTCATGATTCAATTCATGATTCATGATTCATGATTCATAATTCGATTCATGATTCATGATTCATGATTCGATTTATGATTCATGATTCATGATTCATGATTCATGATTTATGATTCAATTCATGATTCATGATTCATGATTCACGATTCATGATTCATGATTCATGATTCGATTCATGATTCATGATTAATGATTCGATTTATGATTCATATTTCATGATTCATGATTCATGATTCATGATTCATGATTCGATTTATGATTCATGATTCATGATTCATGATTTGATTCATGATTCGATTCATGATTCAATTCATGATTCATGATTCGATTCATGATTCTTGATTCATGATTTATGATTCGATTCCTGATTCATGATTTATGATTCAATCATGATTCATGATTCATGATTCAATTCATGATTCATGATTTGATTCATGATTCATGATTCAATTCATGATTCATGATTCATGATTCATGATTCATGATTCGATTCATGATTCATGATACAATTCATGATTCATGATTCATGATTCAATTCATGATTCATGATTCATGATTCGATTCATGATTCATGATTCAATTCATGATTCATGATTCATGATTCATGATTCGATTCATGATTCATGATTCAATTCATGATTCATGATTCGATTCATGATTCATGATTCATGATTCATGATTCATGATTCATGATTCATGATTCATGATTTATTTCATGATTCATGATTCATGATTCGATTCATGATTCATGATTCAATTCATGATTCATGATTCATGATTCAATTCATGATTCATGATTCATGATTCGATTCATGATTCATGATTCATGATACAATTCATGATTCATGATTCATGATTCAATTCATGATTCATGATTCATGATTCGATTCATGATTCATGATTAATGATTCGATTTATGATTCATGATTCATGATTCATGATTCATGATTCAATTCATGATTCATGATTCATGATTCAATTCATGATTCATGATTCATGATTCATGATTTATGATTCATGATTTGATTTATGATTCATGATTCATGATTCATGATTCAATTCATGATTTGATTCATGATTCGATTCATGATTCATGATTCAATTCATGATTCGATTCATGATTTATGATTCGATTCATGATTCATGATTCGATTTAAGATTCATAATTCATGATTCATGATTCATGATTCAATTCATGATTCACGATTCAGGATTCATGATTCATGATTCAATTCATGATTCATGATTCAATTCATGATTCATGATTCATGATTCATGATTCATGATTCAATTCATGATTCATGATTCATGATTCGATTCATGATTCATGATTCGATTCATGATTCTTGATTCATGATTCATGATTCGATTCATGATTCATGATTCATGATTCAATTCATGATTCATGATTCATGATTCATGATTCATGATTCAATTCATGATTCATGATTCGATTCATGATTCATGATTCGATTCATGATTCATGATTCATGATTCATGATTCATAATTCAGGTCATGATTCATGATTCAATTCATGATTCATTATTCAAGATTCATGATTCATGATTCAATTCATGATTCATAATTCAATTCATGATTTGAATCCTGATTCAATTCATGATTCGAATCCTGATTCAACTCATGATTCATGATTCGATTTATGATTCATGATTCATGATTCATGATTCAATTCATGATTCATGATTCGATTCATGATTCATGATTCAATTCATGATTCATGATTCATGATTCAATTCATGATTCATGATTCATGATTCATTATTCAATTCATGATTCGAATCCTGATTCAACTCATGATTCATGATTCGATTTATGATTCATGATTCATGATTCATGATTCATGATTCAATTCATGATTCATGATTCGATTCATGATTCATGATTCAATTCATGATTCATGATTCATGATTCAATTCATGATTCATGATTCATGATTTATGATTCGATTCATGATTCATGATTCGATTTATGATTCATGATGCATGATTTATGATTCATGATTCATGATTCAATTCATGATTCATGATTCATGATTCAATTCATAATTCATGATTCATGATTCATGATTCATGATTCAATTCATAATTCATGATTCATGATTCGATTCATGATTCATGATTAATGATTCGATTTATGATTCATATTTCATGATTCATGATTCATGATTCATGATTCAATTCATGATTCATGATTCATGATTCATGATTCATGATTCATGATTCGATTTATGATTCATGATTCATGATTCATGATTCAATTCATGATTTGATTCATGATTCAATTCATGATTCATGATTCGATTCATGATTCTTGATTCATGATTTATGATTCGATTCCTGATTCATGATTCATGATTCAATTCATGATTCATGATTCATGATTCAATTCATGATTCATGATTTGATTCATGATTCATGATTCAATTCATGATTCATGATTCATGATTCATGATTCAATTCATGATTCATGATTCGATTCATGATTCTTGACTCATGATTCATGATTCGATTCATGATTCATGATTCATTATTCAATTCATGATTCATGATTCATGATTAAATTCATAATTCATGATTCATGATTCATGATTCAATTCATGATTCATGATTCATGATTCGATTCATGATTCATGATTCATGATTCGATTTATGATTCATGATTCATGATTCATGATTCATGATTTATGATTCAATTCATGATTCATGATTCATGATTCAATTCATGATTCATGATTCACGATTCATGATTCGATTCA